>NC_056450.1:30261701-30429201 GCF_018296145.1 Oncorhynchus tshawytscha | reverse complement strand
AAATGTTGGAACATTTGATTTATATTTAGTTTTAACAAGGATTATAATTAGGAGGAGGAGATGGAGGACAGTTGTGAAGATGATGAAAGTGATGGTTCTGCGGATGATGATGGTGATGATGATGAAGACTATGACTCAGACCTAGAGCTGAGAACACCTTGAGAGGAAGTGTTTCTCCGGAAACTCAGAACAGCAGAAATGCAAAAGCAGAGAGCCAAGACATGAGTGTAACAGAACAACCACAGCTACAAGTTAGGGCTTCCTCTACGAGCTTCCTTTGACAAACAAGACCAGAGCTAGAACACAACACAACTCAAGATGACGTACAGAGCTTATGATTCTTTTAAACCTTTATTTAACTGGGCAAGTCAGTTCAGAACAAATTCTTATTTACAATGAGGGCCTACCCCGGCCAAACCCGGACGACGCTGGGCCAATTGTACACCACCCTATGGGACTCCCAATCACAGCCAGTTATGATACTGCCTGGATTCAAACCAGGGACTGTAGTGACATCTCCCGCACTGAGATGCAGTGCCTTGGATCGCTGCGCCGCTCAGGAGCCCAGATGATGCATGATGCATTGCCTATGAGCCCTGTTGAACGTTCTTATAGCTCCCTATATAGTTCATGAAGGAAAGGACAGGGACTGATGAGTTTCCTGCATCAGTGTTGATCAGAAAATGGCTTCATATTTGCAGGTGTTATTCTGTGATGTCCAAAGCCCTCTGATGATCTAAATGTACCTGTGGTGTTGCCTGTCAATGACCACTATGAAACAGCAGGAGGCAGGGGAGAGTTGACAGGGAGTGACAGGTGTAAATTCCAGCGGTGTAGTAGTCACTTCACTGACAGTCAAAACAATTCTGTCAGTCACTGTCAGCCCAGACCTTGAAAGTGAAGCTGTATTAGTTTAGGTCAATGGGAATTAACTGTGAGACATAAAGTTCTGAATGTTATCTTGTGATCCCTGTGAGTAACTGGAAAACCCTTTAACATCATCAGCATTTTTGTTTATTTTCTTTTTCATTTTACCTTTATTTAACCAGGTAGGCCAGTTGAGAACAAGTTCTCATTTACAACTGCGACCTGGCCAAGATAAAGCAAAGCAGTATGACACATACAACAACACAGAGTTACACATGGAATAAACAAACATACAGTCAATAATACAGTAGAAAAAAAGTAAATATACAGCATGTGCAAATTAGATAGGATATGGGAGATAAGGCCATGGTGGCGAAGTAATTACAATATAGCAAATAAACACGAGTGATAGATGTGCAAGTAGAGATACTGGGGTGCAAAGGAGCAAGTTAAAAAATAAATACAGTATGGGGATGAGGTAGTTGGATGGGCTATTTACAGATGGGCTATGTACAGGTGCAGTGATCTGTGAGCTGCTCTGACAGCTGGTGATTAAAGTTAGTGCGGGAGATATGAGTCTCCAGCTTCAGTGATTTTTGCAGTTCGTTCCAGTCATTGGCAGCAGAGAACTGGAAGGAAAGGCGGCCAAAGGAGGAATTGGAATTGGTGACCAGTGAAATATACCTGCAGGAGTGCATGCTACAGGTGGGTGATGCTCTGGTGACAGGTGAGCTGGGACAAGGTGGGGCTTTACCGAGCAAAGACTTTTAGATGACCTGGAGCCAGTGGGTTTGGCGACGAATATGAAGCGAGGGCCAGCCAACAAGAGCGTACAGGTCGTAGGTGGTGGGTAGTATATAGGGCTTTGGTGGCAAAACGGATGGCGCTGTGATAGACTGCATCCAATTTATTGAGTAGGGTATTGTAGGCTATTTTGTAAATGAAATTGCCGAAGTCGAGGATCGGTAGGATGTCAGTTTTACAAGGTTTTACAAGATATGTTTGGCAGCATGAGTGAAGGATGCTTTGTTGCGAAATAGGAAGCCGATTCTAGATTTAACTTTGGATTGGAGATGTTTGATGTGAGTCTGGAAGGAGAGTTTACAGTCTAACCAGACACCTAGGTATTTGTAGTTGTCCACATATTCTAAGTCAGAAGCGTTCAGAGTAGTGATTTTGGACAGGCGTGCAGGTGCAGGCAGCGATCGGTTGAAGAACATGCATTTAGTTTTACTTGCATTTAAGAGCAATTAGAGGCCACGGAAGGAGAGTTGTATGGCATTGAAGCTCGTCTGGAGGTTAGTTAACACAGTGTCCAAAGAAGGACCAGAAGTATACAGAATGGTGTCGTCTGCGTAGAGGTGGATCAGAGACTCACCAGCAGCAAGAGCGACATCATTGATGTATACAGAGAAGAGAGTCGGTCCAAGAATTGAACCCTGTGGCACCCCCATAGAGACTGCAAGAGGCCCGGACAAAAGGCCCTCTGATTTGACACACTGAACTCTATCAGATAAGTAGTTGGTGCACCAGGCTAGGCAATCATTTGAGAAACCAAGACTATCGAGTCTGCCGATGAGGATGTGGTGATTGACAGAGTCGAAAGCCTTGGCCAGGTCAATAAATACGGCTGCACAGTATTGTTTATTATCGATGGCGGTTAAGATATTGTTTAGGACCTTGAGCGTGGCTGAGGTGCACCCATGACCAGCTCTGAAACCAGATTGCATAGCGGAGAAGGTATGGTGGGATTCGAAATGGTCGGTAATCTGTTTGTTGCCTTGGATTTCGAAGACCTTAGAAAGGCAGGGTAGGATAGATATAGGTCTGTAGCAGTTTGGGTCAAGAGTGTCCCCCCTTTGAAGAGGGGGATGACCGCAGCTGCTTTCCAATCTTTGGGAATCTCAGACGACACGAAAGAGAGGTTGAACAGGCTAGTTATAGGGGTGGCAACAATTTTGGCAGATAACTTTAGAAAGAGAGGGTCCAGGTTGTCTAGCCCGGCTGATTTGTAGGGGTCCAGATTTTGCAGCTCTTTTAGAACATCAGCTGACTGGATTTGGGTGAAGGAGAAATGGGAGAGGCTTGGGGGAGTTGCTGTGGGGGGTGCAGGGCTGTTGATCGGGGTAGCCAGGTGGAAAGCATGCCATAGTAGCCATAGTGGATTTATCGGTGGTGACAGTGTTTCCTATCTTCATAGCAGTGGACAGCTGGTAGGAGGTGCTATTATTCTCCATGGACTTTACAGTGTCCCAGAACATTTTTGAGTTTGTGTTGCAGGAAGCAAATTTCTGCTTGAAAAACCTAGCCTTGGCTTTCCTAACTGCCTATGTATATTGATTTCTAGCTTCCCTGAAAAGTTGCATATCACGGGGGCTGTTCCATGCTAATGCAGAACGCCATAGGATGTTTTTGTGTTGGTTAAGGGCAGTCAGGTCTGGAGAGAACCAAGGGCTATATCTGTTCCTGGTTCTAAATTTGTTGAATGAAGCATGCTTATTTAAGATGGTGAGGAAGGCATTTAAAAAAAATAACCAGGCATCCTCTACTGACGGGATGAGATCAATATCCTTCCAGGATACCCGGGCCAGGTCGATTAGAAAGGCATGCTCGCTGAAGTGTTTCAGGGAGCGTTTGACAGTGATCAATGGAGGTCGTTTGACCGCTGACCCATTACGGATGCAGGCAATGAGGCAGTGATCGCTGAGATCTTGGTTGAAAACGGCAGAGGTGTATTTAGAGGGCAAGTTGGTTAGGATGATATCTATGAGGGTGCCCGTGTTTAAGGCTTTGGGGAGGTACCTGGTAGGTTCATTGATATTTTGTGTGAGATTGAGGGCATCAAGCTTAGATTGTAGTATGGCTGGGGTGTTAAGCATGTTCCAGTTTAGGTCGCCTAGCAGCACGAGCTCTGAAGATAGATGGGGGGCAATCAGTTCACATATGGTGTCCAGAGCACAGCTGGCAGAGGGTGGTCTATAGCAGGCGGCAACGATGAGAGACTTGTTTTTAGAGAGGTAGAAATTCAAATTAAAAGTAGAAGTTCAAATTGTTTGGGTACAGACCTGGATAGTAGGACAAAACTCTGCAGGCTATCTTTACAGTAGATTGCAACACCACCCCCTTTGGCCGTTCTATCTTGTCTGAAAATGTTGTAGTCAGGGATGAACATTTCTGAATTTTTTGTGGTCTTCCTAAGCCAGGATTCAGACACAACTAGAACATCCGGGTTGGCAGAGTGTGCTAGAGCAGTGAATAAAACAAACTTAGGGAGGAGGCTTCTAATGTTAACATGCATGAAACCAAGGCTATTACGGTTACAGAAGTCATCAAAAGAGAGCGCCTGGGGAATAGGAGTGGAGCTATTCACTGCAGGGCCTGGATTCACCTCTACATCACCAGAGGAACAGAGGAGGAGTAGGATAAGGGTACGGCTAAAAGCTATGAGAATTGGTCGTCTAGAACGTCTGGAACAGAGAGTAAATGGAGGTTTCTGGGTGCGATAAAATAGCTTCAAGGTATAATGTACAGTCAAAGGTATGGTAGGATGTGAATACAGTGGAGGTAAACCTAGGTATTGAGTGATGATGAGAGAGATATTGTCTCTAGAAACATCATTGAAACCAGGTGATGTCATCGGATGTGTGGGTGGGGGAACTGAAAGGTTGGATAAGGTATAGTGAGCAGGGCTAGAGGCTCTACAGTGAAATAAGCCAATAAACACTAACCAGAACAGCAATGGACAAGGCATAAGGAGAGGCATGCTTAGTCGAGTGATCATAAGGGTCCAGTGAGTAGTGAGGTTGGTGAGAATCAGGCCCATCTCCACCACCCCACCCTGCTGTCTCCCACAGCCCAGCCACACAGCCTCTGAAGCAGCCACTTTCCCTGTGCCACTGCCCTGCCCCTGGTGCTACCGCCTGTTGTTATCCTTTAATGGTTTCTGCAAATTCCCCAAAGCCTCTTTTCCCTCTCCTCTCCCTTTGGGATTAAGGGGCCAAACGCCCTCCAACGCAATTTCCCTAATTGGAGATGTGTAGGCTACCCTGTCCTCTCTCACGCTGTCATCACATCAACACACATCGCACTAAGTGATTATTGTAGCAGAGCATCCGTGTCTGTCTGTCTGTTTGCCTGCCTGCCTGCGTGCGTGTGCGTGCATATTCAGTCCCTTAGAGTGAAAGGAGAACTGCAACCTGGTTCATCCTTAAATGCTTGACCTCTAAATCAATCTGTCATCACAGTACTTGGAGATTGGTCAGTGACTCGCACAAAATCTATGACAGATCAACAGAAGACAGGGGAGGGAGAGATGGGGGAGAACGAGAGAGGGGGAGAGAAAGAGGGAGAGGGAAAGAGGAGGGGGAGGGGAGAACATATAGAAGAAGCCTGGAAACATCACAACACAGTGAGCTGAGTTCATCAGAGGCCCCCAGCAGCACATTACACATTACAGCAGAGGAGAAATCACATTATGTCCTCAGCAATCTCTGGCCCTGTGGGACACCAACATACATCAAACACAGAGAGACCAAGGAAGAGGGGAGGGAGGGAGAGAGAGAGGGAGAGAGATAGAGGGAGGGGGAGTGATACAGTAGACTAGAGCAATAGGGAGAGAGAGAGAGAGAGAGAGAGGGAGGGGGAGCTATACAGTAGACTAGAGCAATAGGGAGAGGGTGAGAGAGAGAGAGAGAGAGAGAGAGACACAGACACTTTTATTCTTTCTTTAATGATTCATCTTAATTTCATTAAAACCTCACCACCATATATCTGAATATCTGGGTGGCTTAACCTGTGACATTTCAACTGACGGCTGCCACATCATTCTCTAAGCCACAGTATAAAAACACACACACACATACATCCTAATACCATCTAATAACACTGTAATATTCTGTACATGGTTGCACTACAGTATGTGACACTGTCTCACTCATTATTTACAACCATTAAGCAGGTGATTTAGTTGACGATAAATGCACTTGTATGATGTGGATAGAGTTGCTATGGTGGTTGTACCTGTCACTGGTAAATTGAATTGATTGGTCATGATTTGGAAAGGCACACACCGTGTCTATATAAGGTCCAACAGTTGACAGTGCATGTCAGAGAAAAAAACAATCCATGAGGTCGAAGGAATTGTCCCTAGAGGTCAGAGACAGGATTGTGTCGAGGCGCAGATCTGGAGAAGGATACCAAAACGTGTCTCCTAGAGGTCGACCGATTATGATTTTTCAACGCCGATACCGATTATTGGATGACCCTTTTAAAAAAGCCGATACCGATTAATATGCCGATTTTTATATATTTGTAATAATGACAATTACAAGAATACTGAATGAACAGTTTTATTTTAACTTAATATAATACATCAATAAAATCAATTAAATAATGAAACACGTTCAATTTGGTTTAAATAATGCAAAAACAAAGTGTTGGAGAAGAAAGTAAAAGTGCAATATTTGCCATGTAAAAAAGCTAACGTTTATGTCCTTGCTCAGAACATGAGAACATACGAAAGCTGATGGTTCCTTTTAACATGATTATTCCCATGTAAGAAGTTTTATGTTGTAGTTATTATAGGACTATTTCTCTCTATACCATTTGTATTTCATATACCTTTGACTATTGGATGTTCTAATAGGTACTTTACCATTGCCAGCCTAATCTAGGGAGATGATAGACTTGAAGTCATAAACAGCTCGATACTTGAAAAGCAGCGAAGAGCTGCTGGCAAATGCAGGAATGTGTTGTTAGAATGAATGCTTACGAGCCTGCTGCTGCCTACCACCGCTCAGTCAGACTGCTCTATCAAATATCAAATCATAGACTTAATTATAATATAATAACACACAGAAATATGAGCCTTAGGTAATTAATATTGTAAACCATCATTTCGAAAACAAGATGTTTATTCTTTCAGTGAAATATGGAACCATTCCGTATGTTATCTAAAGGTGGCATCGCCAAGTCTAAATATTGCTGCTACATTGCACAACCTTCAATGTTATGTCATAATTATGTACAATTCTGACAAATGAATTACGGTCTTTGTTAGGAAGAAATGGTCTTCACACAGTTCCCAGCGAGCCAGACTGCCCAAACTGCTGCATATACCCTGACTCTGCTTGCACAGAACGCAAGAGAAGTGACACAATTTCCCAAGTTAAAAGAAATTCGTATTGATTTTAAGAAAGGCATTGATGTTTATGGTTAGGTACACATTGGTGCAACGACAGTGCTTTTTTCATGAGTGCTCTTGTTAAATCATCACCCGTTTGGCAAAGTAGGCTGTGATTCGATGATAAATTAACAGGCACCGCATCGATTATATGCAACACAGGACAAGCTAGACAAACTAGTAATATCATCAACCATGTGTAGTTAACTAGAGATTATGATAATATTGATTGTTTATTATAAGATAAGCTTAATGCTAGCTAGCAACTTACCTTGGCTCCTTGCAGCACTCGTGTAATAGGTAGTCAGCCTGCCAAGCAGACTCCTTGTGGAGTGCAATGTAATCGGCCATAATCGGTGTCCAGAATCGGTAACGATTCTCTATCTTAAATTTTATTGTTTATTTACGTATTAGGGTACCTGAGGTTTGATTATAAACGTTGTTTGACTTGTTTGGAGAAGTTTATTGGTAACGTTTGGGATTCAATTTGTATGCATTTTGAAGAAGGGGAACCGGTGGATTATTGAATGAAGTGCGCCAGCTAAACTGAGTTTTTGGGGATATAAAGAAGGACTTTATCGAACAAAAGAACCATTTGTGATGTAGCTGGGACCTTTTGGAGTGCCAACAGAAGGAGATCTTCAAAGGTAAGGCATTTATTATATCGCTATTTCTGACTTTCATGGAGCTTTCGCAGTAAAGCCTTTTTGAAATCTGACACAGCGGCTGGATTAACAAGAAGTTAAGCTTTATTTTGATGTATGGCACTTGTATATTCATGAATGTTAAATATTTATATTTCTGTCATTTGAATTTCACGCTCTGCAATTTCACCAGATGTTGTCGAGGTGGGTCGCTAGCGGAACGCCTGCGCCAGAAAGGTTAATCGGCCGTTCTGATTAATCGGTCGACCTCTAATGTCTGCAGCATTGAAGGTCCCCAAGAACACAGTGGCCTCCATCATTCATAAATGGAAGAAGTTTGGAACTACCAAGACTCTTCCTAGAGCTGGCCGCCCAGCCAAACTGAGCAATCGGTGGAGAAGGGCCAAGAACGCGATGGTCACTCTGACAGAGCTCCAGAGTTCCTCTGTGGAGATGGGAGAACCTTTCAAAAGGACAACCATCTCTACAGCACTCAACCAATCAGGCATTTATGGTAGAGTGGCATTTATGGTAGAGTGGCCACTCCTAAGTAAAAGGCACATTACAGCCTGCTTGTAGTTTGCCAAAAAGGCATCTACAGGACTCTCAGACCATGAGAAACAAGATTCTCTGGTTTGATGAAACCAAGATTGAACTCTTTGACCTGAATGCCAAGCATCACGTCTGGAGGAAATCTAGCACCATCCCTACGGTGAAGCTTGGTGGTGGCAGCATCATGCTGTAGGGATGTTTTTCAGCTGCAGGGACTGGGAGACTAGTCAGGATCGATGGAAAGATGAACGGGGGAAAGTACAAAGAGATCCTTGATGAAAACCTGCTCCAGAGCACTCAGGACCTCAGACTGGGGCGAAGGTTCACTTTACACCAGGACAACGACCCTAAGCACATAGCCAAAACAATGCAGGAGTGGCTTCAGGACAAGTCTCTGAATTTCCTTGAGTGGTGCAGCCAGAACCCAGAATTGACCCCGATCAAACATCTCTGGAGAGACCTGAAAATAGTTGTGCAGCAATGCTCCCCATCCAGCGTGACAGAACTTCTGCAGAGAAGAATGGGAGAAACTCCCCAAATACAGGTGAGTGAAGCTTGCAGTATCATAACCAAGAAGACTCAAGGATGTAATTGCTACCAAAGGTGCTTCAACAAAGTACTGAGTAAACGGTCTGAATACTTAAGTATTTGTGATATTTTTTTTTTGGGGGGGGGGGTTTCTTCTAAAAACCTGTTTTTGCTTTGTCACTAAGGGGTATTTTACATACTCATTTACATACTCATCTCATATGTATATACTGTAGTCAATACCATCTACTGTATCTTGCCTATGCCGCTCTGTACCATCACCCATTCATATATCTTTATGTACATATTCTTTATCCCCTTACACTTATGTGTATAAGGTAGTAGTTTTGGAATTGTTAGCTAGATTACTTGTTGGTTATTACTGCATTGTCGGAACTAGAAGCACAAGCATTTTGCTACACTCGCATTAACATCTGCTAACCATGTGTATGTGACAAATAAAATTTGATTTGATTTGTGTGTAGACTGATGAGGGAAAAAAATACAATAATGTAACAAAATGTGAAAAAATTCAAGGGGTCTGAATACTTTCTGAATGCACTGTATATATATTTCCACACTATGAATTTGGAATAATACTGTAATACTGTGAAAAGTATGATAATGCCCTTTTAGAGTAATAGCTGTTTGAAAAGTCAAAAAATTTCAGCCTGTGTTGGTGGGCTTGATTTTTGGCCTGCATGGTGACATCACCAGGCAGTAAATTAGTTAAAAGACCAATAACAAAGAGAGTTCCAAACCTCTCTGCCAATAACAGCTAGTGTAAGGTACTTAATTGTTACCCAGAAATGATTTGATATTGACATAAAAATGGCTACATTGGACCTTTAACTTTTTATGGCTGCAGGGGCAGTATTGAGTAGCTTGGATGAAAAGGTGCCCATTGTAAACGGCCAGCTCCCCAGTCTCAGTTGCTAATATATGCATATTATTGTTAGTATGGGATAGAAAACACTCTGAAGCTTCTAAAACTGTTTGAATTATGTCTGTGAGTATAACAGAACTCATATTGCAGGCAAAAACCTGAGAAATTCCACTTCCTGTTTGTATTTTTTCTGGGGGTGGCAGATTTTCGACCAAGCTCTCATTGAAATTACAGCGAGGTATGGATGAGTTTTCACTTCCTACGCCTTCCACTAGATGTCAACACTCAATAGAACTTTGTCTGATGACTCTAATGTGAAGGGGGTGGGGGTCGAATGAGACAGGAAATAGTCACCAGTGCCACGAGTTGACCATGCTTTCACCATGCGCGTTCAGAGGGGAAGGACCTGCATTCCACCGGTCATCTGAAGTCATTCTAATTCTCCGGTTGGAATGTTATTCAAGATATACAGTGTATGTAAACAACACTCTAAAGATTGATTCAGTACATCGTTTGACATGTTTCTACTGACTGTTACGGAACTTTTGGACATTTCGTCACGTTATAGTGGACGCACTTCGCTAACCAAAGTAGGTAATTGGACAGAAATAACGGACATATTCGAACAAATCAAGCATTTATTGTGGACCTGGGATTCCTAGGACTGCATTCTGATGAAGTTCATCAAAGGTAAGGAAACATTATCATGTATTTTCTGGTTTCTGTTGACTTCAACATGGTGGCTACTTTGGCTACTGTTCTGAGCTCCGTCTCAGATTATTGCATGGGTTGCTTTTTCCGTAAACTTTTTTTGAAATCTGACACAGCGGTTGCATTAAGGAGAGGTATATATATATAATTCTATGTGTATTATCATCTCCATTTATGATGAGTATTTCTGTTGAAACAACGTGGCTATGCATAATCACTTGATGTTTTTGGAACTAGTGAATCTAATACGCCAATGTAAACTGAGATTTTTTTAATATAAATATGAACTTTATCAAACAAAACATGCATGTATTGTGTAACATGAAGCCCTATGAGTGTCATCTGATGAATATAATTCAAGGTTAGTGATTAATTTTATCTCTATTTCTGCTTTTGTGAATGCTATATTTCACTGGAAAATGGCTGTGCTTATTGTGGTTTGGTGGAGACCTAACATAATCGTTTGTAGTGCTTTTGCTGAAAAGCATATTTGAAATCGGACACTTTGGTGGGATTAACAACAAGATTACCTTTAAAATTATGTAAAACACATGTATGTTTTAGGAATTGTAATTATGAGATTTCTGTGGTTTGAATTTGGCGCCCTCTATTTTCACAGGTAGTTGTCATATCGATCCCGTTAGTGGGATTGCAGCCATAACAAGTTTTAACGTAGGTATGTAGTTTACGGTCAACTTGCAAATGAATGTGTTTATCCTAGTTACCTACTATGTAAATGTAATGTAGTACCAGGTGATATTTAGATAAGTAACTACTACTAGTTTGGATAAAAGCATCTGCTAAATGACATTCTTTTTTCCCTTCTTGTTGAATCATAGCCTGGTAGAAGATCTATTTGTGTTTTATCCACCTCCTATGCAATTGGCGATGGAAGTGAAAGGAATAGATTTGGCTAAAAGTCTAAGCTGATCTGTGACCAGGCTGACACAAAGAAGAGGTTTAAGATTAAATCAAATATACCACTGCTAACATGATATCGCCTTTCACAATATGACAGTTGATTGATTCACTGGGCAGTTTATCTCCATTTTCCACTGTAGTGTGGATGGTCCAATGCCAATGGGAGGCTGAGTAAGGCTGAAATACTTAACTGTGCAGATCCCACAGACTCAGGCAAGGTGAGGGAAGGCAAGCCCCTCTCTTATAGCTTCAGCTTAATTAACCAATCTGAGTCAGAGGACAAAACAAGCCTCATGGGATTGGGGATCTCTCTCTCTCTCTCTCTCTTGCTTGCTTTTTCTCTCGTATGCGCACTCACTCCATCTCCCTCTATCTCTCCATTTCTCTCTCTCCATCTTTCTCTCCCTCTCTCTGCTTATTTCAGTCCTATAGTTCCTCATTATTTTAATGATCTGCAAGGAAGTTTTCTGCTCGCCCATGCAGTTTACTTTTAACAACAGACAGAGCAGTTTGGGAATTGAACCAAAAACAGAAAAGTGTAGCTAGCCGTTCATTAAACTAGATAGAAATCCCAATGCTTTATTATAAATGTGGTATTAAAACAACCAGCAACAGTACATTTCCAACCCATGTTGGGGAGAGAGCCTCCGTGACAGTTTTCAACCTTTTGTGTTATCCGTTTCATACCGCAGCTTAGTATGAATAGCATAGTAATAGTAATCATTCATTTTAGTATAAAGTGCAACACTTGTGGTCAACTCAAAGGGGTGTGTGACACGTGTGCACATGCGTGTGTATCTCTTTCAGAGCACTCAGTATAACTGCTGGATCTTCTGAAACCTCCTTATCCCAAGCCGAGGAGACTGACTTCAGAAACACTCCTAACTCACTAGTCTGCTGAACAGGAGACATCTCTCTGTTCTTTCGTCTGAAGAATCAGCCACCCACCTGCCTTTCAGAGGGCCTGACAGACACAGATATTCCTCCCCATCTCTCTCTGTCTCTCTCTCTCTCTCTCGTTATTTCTGCCTTTGGTTTAAATGCATAATTCATTCCAGTGCAGATTTGGAGAGCCGTCCCAATCCCCCACCACTGGGGAGACAGAGAGAGGCTCAGCTCAGCTATTTGCCATCCTCTTGCCGCAATGTACTGAAACATCTAAACAGGATTTCAGAGAGATTCAGAGAGATTCGGGGAGATTCAGAGAGATTTAGGGAGATGCAGAGAGATTCAGTGAGATTCAGGGAGATTCAATGAGATTCGGAAGAGATTTGGATAGATTCAGAGGGATTCAGAGGGATTCAGAAAGATTCAGGGAGATTCAGAGATTCAGAGAGATTCAAAGAGATTCAGGGAGATTCAGAGAGATTCAGAGAGATTCAGAGAGATCCAGGGAGATTCAGAGAGATTCAAAGAGATTCAGGAAGATTCAGAGAGATTCAGAGAGATTCAAAGAGATTCAAAGAGATTCAGGGAGTTTCAGAGAGATTCAGAGAGATTCAGGGAGATTCAGGGAGATTTATCTCCTCTCCACACGTGTTCTGATATTCCCACCTAGCTAACGTTGGGTCGGCTGTGAGCAGATTAATGATGATTTGACTGCTTAGTGTCTAATAAAAAGCCTTAACGCCTCAGAGATGCATGGAGATGACCCAGGAGAGGGTCAGGGAGAATGTATGATGGTGCTACCACCAAGCTTCCTCTGTCCTATATACGTTATAGAATCACACATCACAGTGCCTCATCTCATGTCTCTGTCTACTTCAACCATCCAACTAAATGTACCTACCTTCAACTCGGTATTTCACACACAGCTAAACACACACTGCAATGCAATCTACCAATCTTACACACTTTAACCTGACGCTTTTTTTAGCCTGACGTGACCCATATTTAACCTCTTACTCGAAGCTTCTCATTCACACACACACACAATACAACACACACACACACACACACATCTGTTCTGTTCTGTCCTAGTCTGTCCTGTTCTGTCCTAGTCTGCCCTGTTCCACCCGTCTGTCCTGTTCTAACCTAGTCTGTCCTGTTCTGTCCTTTTCCTCCCTAGTCTTTCCTGTTCTGTCCTAGTCTGTCCTGTTCTGTCATAGTCTGCTCTGTTTTAACCTAGTCTGTCCTGTTCTGTCCTAGTCTGCCCTGTTCTGTCCTAGTCTGCTCTGTTTTGACCTAGTCTGCTCTGTTTTGTTCTAGTCTGCCCTGTTCCAGCCTATTCTGTCCTGTTCTGACCTAGTCTGTAATAGTCTGTCCTGTTCACACCTAGTCTGGCCTATTCTGTACAAGTCTGTCCCGTTCACACCTATTCTATCCTGTTCTGAACAAGTCTGTTCTGTTCACACATATTCTGTTCTAGTCTGTCATGTTCACACCTATTCTGTCCTACTCTGCCCGGTTCTGTCCTGTCCTAGTCCTCCCTATTCTGTCCTAGTCTGTCCTGTTCACACCTATTCTGTCCTAGTCTGTCCTATTCTGTCCTATTCTGTCCTGTCCTAGTCTTCCCTGTTTTGTCCTAGTCTGCCCTGTTCTGTCCTAGTCTGTCCTGTCCTAGTCTTCCCTGTTCTGTCCTAGTCTGCTCTGTTCTGTCCTAGTCTGCCCTGTTCTGAACTAGTCTGTCCTACTCTGCCCCGTTCTGTCCTGCTCTGAACTAGCCTGTCCTGTTCACACCTATTCTGTCCTAGTCTGTCCTATTCTGTCCTATTCTGTCCTGTCCTAGTCTTCCCTGTTTTGTCCTAGTCTGCCCTGTTCTGTCCTAGTCTGCTCTGTTTTGACCTAGTCTGCTCTGTTTTGTTCTAGTCTGCCCTGTTCCAGCCTATTCTGTCCTGTTCTGACCTAGTCTGTAATAGTCTGTCCTGTTCACACCTAGTCTGGCCTATTCTGTACAAGTCTGTCCCGTTCACACCTATTCTATCCTGTTCTGAACAAGTCTGTTCTGTTCACACATATTCTGTTCTAGTCTGTCATGTTCACACCTATTCTGTCCTACTCTGCCCGGTTCTGTCCTGTCCTAGTCCTCCCTATTCTGTCCTAGTCTGTCCTGTTCACACCTATTCTGTCCTAGTCTGTCCTATTCTGTCCTATTCTGTCCTGTCCTAGTCTTCCCTGTTTTGTCCTAGTCTGCCCTGTTCTGTCCTAGTCTGTCCTGTCCTAGTCTTCCCTGTTCTGTCCTAGTCTGCTCTGTTCTGTCCTAGTCTGCCCTGTTCTGAACTAGTCTGTCCTACTCTGCCCCGTTCTGTCCTGCTCTGAACTAGCCTGTCCTGTTCACACCTATTCTGTCCTAGTCTGCCCTGTTCTGCCCTATTCTGTCGTGTTCTGAACTAGTCTGTCCTAGTCTGTCCTGTTCACACCTTTTCTGTCCTACTCTGCCCTGTTCTGTCCTGTTCTGAACTAGCCTGTCCTGTTCACACCTATTCTGACCTAGTCTGTCCTGTTCTGGCCTAGTCTGTCCTGTTCTGGCCTAGTCTGTCCTGTTCTGAACAAGTCTGTCCTGTTCACACATATTCTATCCTAGTCTACCTTGTTCTGTCCCAGTCTGTCCTATTCTGACCTAGTCTGTAATAGTCTGTCATAGTCTGACCTAGTCTGTCCTGTTCACACCTAGTATCTCCTAGTCTCCCCTATTCTGTCCTGTTCTGTACAAGTCTGTCCTGTTCACACCTATTCTGTCCTAGTCTGTCCTGTTCTGGCCTAGTCTGTCCTGTTCACACATATTCTATCCTAGTCTGTCCTGTTCTGCCCTAGTCTGTCCTGTCCTGTCCTATTCTGTTCTGAACAAGTCTGTCCTGTTCACACCTATTCTGTTTTAGTCTGCCCTATTCTGAACTAGTCTGTCCTCATCTGTCATGTTCACACCTATTCTGTCCTACTCTGTCCTGTTCTGTCCTAGTCTGTCCTGTCCTGTACTAGTCCTCCCTGTTCTGTCCTAGTCTGTCCTGTTCTGAATTAGTCTGTCCTAGTCTGTCCTGTTCACACCTAGTCTGTCCTGTTCTGCCCTAGTCTGTACTGCCTTAGTCTTCCCTGTTCTGTCCTAGTCTGTCCTGAACAAGTCTGTCCTGTTCACACATATTCTATCCTAGTCTGTCCTGTTCTGTCCTAGTCTGTCCTGTCCTGTCCTAGTCTGTCCTGTCCTAGTCTGTCCTGAACAAGCTATTCTGTCTTGTTCTGTCCTGTCCTGGTCTGCCCTATTCTGTCCTGTTCTGTCCTAGTCTGTCCTGTCCTGTTCTGAACTAGCCTGTCCTGTTCACACCTATTTTGTCCTAGTCTGTCCTGTTCTGTCATAGTCTGCCTTGTCCTGTCCAAGTCTGTCCTGTTCTGAACAAGTCTGTCCTGTTCATGCCTATCCTGTCCTAGTATTTCCTGTTCTGTCCTGTTCTGAACTAGTCTTCCCTGTTCTGTCCTATTCTGTCCTGTTCTGAACAAGTCCGGAGCGGCAGGGTAGCCTAGTGGTTAGAGCGTTGGACTAGTAACCGGAAGGTTGCAAGTTCAAACCCCTGAGCTGACAAGGTACAAATCTGTCGTTCTGTCCCTGAACAGGCAGTTAACCCACTGTTCCTAGGCCGTCATTGAAAATAAGAATTTGTTCTTAACTGACTTGCCTAGTTAAATAAAGGTAAAATAAATAAAATTAAAATAAAAAGTCTGTCCTAGTCTGTCCTGTTCACATCTAGTCTGTCCTAATCTGTCCTGTGTCTTGTCCTCTCCTAGTCTGTCCTAGTCAGTCCTGTTCTGAACAAGTCTGTTCTGTTCACACATAGTCTGTCCTGAACAAGCTATTCTGTCTTGTTCTGTCCTGTCCTGTTCTGAACTAGCCTGTCCTGTTCACACCTATTTTGTCCTAGTCTGTCCTGTTCTGTCATAGTCTGCCTTGTCCTGTCCTAGTCTGTCCTCTCCTAATCTGTCCTGTTCTGAACGAGTCTGTCCTGTTCACACCTATTCTGTCCTGTTCTGCCCTAGTCTTCTCTGTTCTGTCCTAGTCTGTCCTCTCCTAATCTGCCCTGTTCTGTCCTAGTCTGTCCTGTTCTGTCCTAGTCTGTCCTGTCCAAGTCTGTCCTGTTCACACCTATTCTGTCCTGTTCTGCCCTAGTCTTCCCTGTTCTGTCCTGTTCTGTCCTGTTCTGAACTAGTCTGTCCTGTTCACATCTATTCTGTCCTAGTCTGTCCTGTTCTGTTCTAGTCTTCCCTATTCTGTCCTGTCCTAGTCTGTCCTGAACAAGCTATTCTGTCTTGGTCTGTCCTGTTCTGTCCTGTCCTGTCCTGAACTAGCCTGTCCTGTTCACACCTATTTTGTCCTAGTCTGTCCTGTTCTGTCATAGTCTGCCCTGTTCTGTCCTAATCTGGCCTATTATGTCCTAATCTGTCCTAATCTGTCATGCTAGACTGTCTTGTCCTGTCCTAGTCTGTCCTCTCCTAGTCTGTCCTAATCTGTCCTGTTCTGAACAAGTCTGTCCTGTTCACACCTATTCTGTCCTGTTCTGTCCTAGTCTGTCCTGTCCAAGTCTGTCCTGTTCTGAACAAGTCTGTCCTGTTCATACCTATCCTGTCCTAGTATTTCCTGTTCTGAACAAGTCTGTCCTGTTCACACCTATTCTGTCCTGTTCTGCCCTAGTCTGCCCTGTTCTGTCCTAGTCTGTCCTGTTCTGTCCTAGTCTGTCCTGTCCAAGTCTGTCCTGTTCTGAACAAGTCTGTCCTGTTCATGCCTATCCTGTCCTAGTATTTCCTGTTCTGTCCTGTTCTGAACTAGTCTGTCCTGTTCACATCTATTCTGTCCTAGTCTGTCCTGTTCTGTTCTAGTCTTCCCTGTTCTGTCCTAGTCTTCCCTGTTCTCTCCTATTCTGTCCTGTTCTGAACAAGTCTGGGGCGGCAGGGTAGACTAGTGGTTAGAGTGTTGGACTAGTAACCGGAAGGTTGCAAGTTCAAACTCCCGAGCTGACAAGGAACAAATCTGTCGTTCTGCCCCTGAACAGGCAGTTAACCCACTGTTCCTAGGCCGTCATTGAAAATAAGAATTTGTTCTTAATAACTTGCCTAGTTGAATAAACGTTAAATAAAGGTCAAATAAATAAAATAAAAAGTCTGTCCTGTTCACACCTATTCTGTCCTGCTCTGCCTTGCTCTGCCCTAGTCTGTCCTGTTCTTAACTAGTCTGTCCTGTTTGCACCTAGTCTGGCCTGTTCTGTCCTGTCCTATCTTAGTCTGTCCTGTTCTGAACAAGTTTGTCCTGTTCATGCCTAGTCTGTCCTGTTCTGAACTAGTCCGGCCTAGTCTGTCCTATTCTTCCCTGTTCTGTCCTGTTCTGAACAAGTCTGTCCTGTTCACACCTATTCTGTCCTACTCTGCCCTGTTCTGTCCTAGTCTGTCCTGTTCACACATATTCTGTCCAATTCTGCACTAGTCGGCCCTGTTCTGTCCTAGTCTGTCCTGTCCTATCTTAGTCTGTCCTAATCTGTCCTGTTCTGAACAAGTCTGTCCTGTTCTGTCCTGTTCTGTCCTAGTCTGTCCTGTTCTGTCCTAGTCTGTCCTGTCCTAGTCTGCCCTTGTCTGTCCTAGTCTGTCCTGCTCTGCCTAGTCTGTCCTAGTCTGTCCTGCTCCCACTAAGTCTGTCCTAGTCTGACCAGCTCTCTCCTGGTCTGTCCTAGCCTGTCATGCTCTCTCTTAGACTGACCTGCTCTCTCCTGGTCTCTCCTAGTCTGACCTGCTCTCTCCTAGTCTGTCCTAGTCTGCTCTGCTCTCTCCTAGTTTACCTAGTCTGTCCTGTTCTGACCTATTCTGTCCTGTCCTGTCCTGTCCTGTCCTAGTCTACGTATTCTGTCCTAGTCTGTCACAGTCTGTCCTGTCCTGTCCTATTCTATCCTAGTCTGTCACAGTCCACCCTGTCCTGTTCTGTCCTAGTCTGTCCTGATCAGTCCTCTGGCCTAGTCTGTCGTATTCTGTCCTAGTTAGTCTGTCCTCCTCAGTCCTCTGGCCTAGTCGGTCATAGTCTTTCCTAGTCTGACCTGTTCTGTCCTAGTCTGTCCTGCTCTGACCCAGTCTGTCCTGCTCTGCCTAGTCTGAACGAGTTTGTCCTAGTCTGTCCTGCTCTGACCTAGTCTGTCCTGCTCCCACTAAGTCTGTCCTAGTCTGACCAGCTCTCTCCTGGTCTGTCCTAGTCTGACCTGCTCTTTCCTGGTCTCTCCTAGTCTGACCTGCTCTCTCCTGGTCTGTCCTAGTCTGACCTGGTCTCTCCTGGTCTGTCCTAGTCTGACCAGCTCTCGTGGTCTGTCCTAGTCTGACCTGCTCTCTCCTGGTCTGTTCTAGCCTGTCCTGCTCTCTCCTAGGATGTCCAAATCTGACCTGCTCTCTCCTGGTCTGTCCTAGTCTGACCTGCTCTCTCCTGGTCTTTCCTAGTCTGACCTGCTCTCTCCTGGTCTGTCCTAGTCTGACCTGCTCTCTCCTGGTCTGTCCTAGTCTGACCTGCTCTCTCCTGGTCTGTCCTAGTCTGACCTATTCTCTCCTGGTCTGTGCTAGTCTGACCTGCTTTCTCCTGGTCTGTCCTAGTCTGACCTGCTCTCTCCTGGTCTGTCCTAGTCTGACCTGCTCTCTCCTGGTCTGTCCTAGTCTGACCTGCTCTCTCCTGGTCTGTTCTAGCCTGTCCTGCTCTCTCCTAGGATGTCCAAATCTGACCTGCTCTCTCCTGGTCTGTCCTAGTCTGACCTGCTCTCTCCTGGTCTTTCCTAGTCTGACCTGCTCTCTCCTGGTCTGTCCTAGTCTGACCTGCTCTCTCCTGGTCTGTCCTAGTCTGACCTGCTCTCTCCTGGTCTGTCCTAGTCTGACCTATTCTCTCCTGGTCTGTGCTAGTCTGACCTGCTTTCTCCTGGTCTGTCCTAGTCTGACCTGCTCTCTCCTGGTCTGTCCTAGTCTGACCTGCTCTCTCCTGGTCTGTCCTAGTCTGACCTGCTCTCTCCTGTTCTCTCCTAGTCTGTCCTGGTCTCTCCTAGTCTGTCCTGCTCTGTCCTGGTCTGTCCTTGTCTGGCCTGCTCTCTCCGGGTCTCTCCTAGTCTGTCCTGCTCTGTCCTAGTCTGACCTGCTCTCTCCTGGTCTCTCCTAGTCTGTCCTGCTCTGTCCTAGTCTGGCCTGCTCTCTCCGGGTCTCTCCTAGTCTGTCCTGCTCTGTCCTAGTCTGACCTGCTCTCTCCTGGTCTCTCCTAGTCTGTCCTGCTCTGTCCTGGTCTGTCCTAGTCTGGCCTGCACTCTCCTAGTCAGTCCTGCTCTGTCCTAGTCTGACCTGCTCTCTCCTGGTTTGTCCTAGTCTGACCTGCTCTCTCCTAGTCAGTCCTTCTCTCTCCTGGTCTGTCCTAGTCTGACCTGCTCTCTCCTGGTCTCTCCTAGTCAGTCCTGCTCTTTCCTGGTCTCTCCTAGTCTGACCTGCTCTCCCCTGGTCTGTCCTAGTCTGACCTGCTCTCTCCTGGTCTGTCCTAGTCTGACCAGCTCTCGTGGTCTGTCCTAGTCTGACCTGCTCTCTCGTGGTCTGTCCTAGTCTGACCTGCTCTCTCCTGTTCTGTTCTAGTCAGACCTGCTCTCTCCTAGTCTGTCCTAGTCTGACCTGCTCTTCCCTTGTCTGTCCTAGCCTGTCCTGCTCTCTCCTAAGATGTCCAAATCTGACCTGCTCTCTCCTGGTCTGTCCTAGTCTGACCTGCTCTCTCCTGGTCTTTCCTAGTCTGACCTGCTCTCTCCTGGTCTGTCCTAGTCTGACCTGCTCTCTCCTGGTCTGTCCTAGTCTGACCTGCTCTCTCCTGGTCTGTCCTAGTCTGACCTATTCTCTCCTGGTCTGTCCTAGTCTGTCCTGCTCTCTCCTAGGATGTCCAAATCTGACCTGCTCTCTCCTGGTCTGTCCTAGTCTGACCTGCTCTCTCCTGGTCTGTGCTAGTCTGACCTGCTTTCTCCTGGTCTGTCCTAGTCTGACCTGCTCTCTCCTGGTCTGTCCTAGTCTGACCTGCTCTCTCCTGGTCTGTCCTAGTCTGACCTGCTCTCTCCTGTTCTCTCCTAGTCTGTCCTGCTCTGTCCTTGTCTGGCCTGCTCTCTCCGGGTCTCTCCTAGTCTGTCCTGCTCTGTCCTAGTCTGACCTGCTCTCTCCTGGTCTCTCCTAGTCTGTCCTGCTCTGTCCTGGTCTGTCCTAGTCTGGCCTGCTCTCTCCTAGTCAGTCCTGCTCTGTCCTAGTCTGACCTGCTCTCTCCTGGTATGTCCTAGTCTGACCTGCTCTCTCCTAGTCAGTCCTTCTCTCTCCTGGTCTGTCCTAGTCTGACCTGCTCTCTCCTGGTCTCTCCTAGTCAGTCTTGCTCTTTCCTGGTCTCTCCTAGTCAGTCCTGCTCTCTCCTGGTCTGTCCTAGTCTGACCTGCTCTCTCCTGTTCTGTCCTAGTCTGACCTGCTCTCTCCTAGTCTGTCCTAGTCTGACCTGCTCTCTCCTGGTCTCTCCTAGTCAGTCCTGCTCTCTCCTAGTCAGTCCTGCTCTTTCCTGGTCTCTCCTAGTCAGTCCTGCTCTCTCCTGGTCTGCCCTAGTCTGACCTGCTCTCTCCTAGTCTGTCCTGCTCTGTCCTTGTATGTCCTGCTCCAGACTCATTCAGCAGCTGGATGAGCTAATGCCAATCACACACACAGCACTCCACTGTACATTATAATAGAGACCCAGTCACACAGAGTACTGTACTCTATTGTACAAACACTGACCTAATCCCAATCACATACACTGTACGATAATAATGTAACTTGTAGACCAAGTTCTCTGAAGGAGCTTGTTGTGAAAGAAACAGACATTATTTCCTAACAAACTGTGAAGCTGCTCCAAGCAATCAGCTGTCAGGGTTGACCTGGTTAGTTGTGTATTTCTGTTTTTATTCAGCTTTCTCATGCGCAGTCAGTGGCGTGGTTGTCCTTCATATGAACTGGGTGATGGATCCTGCCTATCAGCTGTCACTACGGGAGATTGTACTGGTTTGATGTATTAGGATCCCTGTTAGCCGATGACAATGGAGACAGCTAGCCTTACTGGGGTCTGACACATAACCTAAAATACATTACAGACACAATACTTTACAATTGACATACATTTAAAAACATTCACATGTAGTGTGTGTGCCTCTATCAGTTATACATAAACACTTCAGTACATACACACAACAAGTAGGTCACATGGGGGAGAGGTGTTGTGCCGTGAGGTGTTGCTTTATTAGTTTTTTGTTGTTTACCAGCGCTGTATAAGATGGACGTTCCATGCACTCGTGTCTCTGTACAATACTGTATGTTTCCTTGAATTTGTTCTGGACCTGGGAACTGTGAAAAGACCCCTGAGTCTAGTGAGTCTAGTGTTTTGATAGGACTTTACGACAAGCTATAGGACACAATGACAAACACAGTCATTGTGGTGCAAACATGTACACAGACAGACATGGCAGTGCCATATCCCAGGTCTCGGGTGGCGAGTGACGTTATCACACTTTATGTAGGGAGATGTCTATTACTGCTCAGAACCAAATGACTCAATTATTCAGAATGGATGCCTGTGGCTGCTGCACTCACAGGACCTCTGAGAACAGGAGAGAGCCACTGGCACCTGACTATACATGGGGAGGAGAGAAGGAGAGGAGGGAAGGATGGGAGGAGAGGAGGCATGGAGGAGAACAGGAGAAAGGCACTGGCACAACACAAAGAAAGACAGGTAAGGAAAGGAAAGAAGAGGAGGGGATACAAATGTAGCTTCCTCCATCTTGTCTATCGCCTTGGTGTCTTTAGAAGCAGAACAAGATCCACTTTGGTTCTGACCATCCTTTGATGCTAGATTTATTTTAATATCTCATACACAAGTTGGGCCAGCCATTGCGTTGTGCCTTTAGGGCTGGCCTCAGCACCAACCAGAAGGGCTCAGTCTAGACAAGTAGTCTTGATCTCCTTGTCGTTGTGTTGATACCACATAACTGTTGTTTTGGTCCGGGTGTGGGCCTCCAGAGCCCTGGCCCTGACCTAGTGTTGACCTGCCTGCCCCCTCCCCTTGAGCCACACTGTCCTGCCATCCACAGGGCTACTGTACTGCACATCTGAGACACTTCCTGTGTGATGAAGCAACGTGTCCTCCGCTATAGACTGCTTCCCCCTAGAGTCTATTGTTCACCATCACCCCTGACACACCCACTGCCATACAAATAGAATTAACACACTCACGTCTAGCAAGCAGAGACAGTCTTGTAACGCTGGCCATATTTTCCTAGGGATAACTCCTGCTATGGTAGGAGACTCAAACAATAATAACCAAATCAAATCAAATCAAATCAAATTGTATTTGTCACATACACATGGTTAGCAGATGTTAATGCGAGTGTAGCGAAATGCTTGTGCTTCTAGTTCCGACAATGCAGTAATAACGAGCAAGTAATCTAACTAACAATTCCAAAAAAAACTACTGTCATACACAGTGTAAGGGGATAAAGAATATGTACATAAGGATATATGAATGAGTGATGGTACAGAGCAGCATAGGCAAGATACAGTAGATGATATCGAGTACAGTATATACATATGAGATAAGTATGTAAACCAAGTGGCATAGTTAAAGTGGCTAGTGATACATGTATTACATAAGGATGCAGTCGATGATATAGAGTACAGTATCAACGTATGCATATGAGATGAACAATGTAGGGTAAGTAACATTATATAAGGTAGCATTGTTTAAAGTGGCTAGTGATATATTTACATCATCTCCCATCGATTCCCATGATTAAAGTGGCTGGAGTAGAGTCAGTGTCATTGACAGTGTGTTGGCAGTAGCCACTCAATGTTAGTGGTGACTGTTTAACAGTCTGATGGCCTTGAGATAGAAGCTGTTTTTCAGTCTCTCGGTCCCAGCTTTGATGCACCTGTACTGACCTCGCCTTCTGGATGGCAGCGGGGTGAACAGGCAGTGGCTCGGGTGGTTGATGTCCTTGATGATCTTTATGGCCTTCCTGTAGCATCGGGTGGTGTAGGTGTCCTGGAGGGCAGGTAGTTTGCCCCCGGTGATGCGTTGTGCAGACCTCACTACCCTCTGGAGAGCCTTACGGTTGAGGGCGGTGCAGTTGCCATACCAGGCGGTGATACAGCCCGCCAGGATGCTCTCGATTGTGCATCTGTAGAAGTTTGTGAGTGCTTTTGGTGACAAGCCAAATTTCTTCAGCCTCCTGAGGTTGAAGAGGCGCTGCTGCGCCTTCCTCACGATGCTGTCTGTGTGAGTGGACCAATTCAGTTTGTCTGTGATGTGTATGCCGAGGAACTTAAAACTTGCTACCCTCTCCACTACTGTTCCATCGATGTGGATGGGGGTGTTCCCTCTGCTGTTTCCTGAAGTCCACAATCATCTCCTTAGTTTTGTTGACGTTGAGTGTGAGGTTATTTTCCTGACACCACACTCCGAGGGCCCTCACCTCCTCCCTGTAGGCCGTCTCGTCGTTGTTGGTAATCAAGCCTACCACTGTTGTGTCGTCCGCAAACTTGATGATTGAGTTGGAGGCGTGCATGGCCACGCAGTCGTGGGTGAACAGGGAGTACAGGAGAGGGCTCAGAACGCACCCTTGTGGGGCCCCAGTGTTGAGGATCAGCGGGGAGGAGATGTTGTTGCCTACCCTCACCACCTGGGGGCGGCCCGTCAGGAAGTCCAGTACCCAGTTGCACAGGGCGGGGTCGAGACCCAGGGTCTCGAGCTTGATGACGAGCTTGGAGGGTACTATGGTGTTGAATGCCGAGCTGTAGTCGATGAACAGCATTCTCACATAGGTATTCCTCTTGTCCAGATGGGTTAGGGCAGTGTGCAGTGTGGTTGAGATTGCATCGTCTGTGGACCTATTTGGGCGGTAAGCAAATTGGAGTGGGTCAAGGGTGTCAGGTAGGGTGGAGGTGATATGGTCCTTGACTAGTCTCTCAAAGCACTTCATGATGACGGATGTGAGTGCTACGGGCGGTAGTCGTTTAGCTCAGTTACCTTAGCTTTCTTGGGAACAGGAACAATGGTGGCCCTCTTGAAGCATGTGGGAACAGCAGACTGGTATAGGGATTGATTGAATATGTCCGTAAACACACCGGCCAGCTGGTCTGCGCATGCTCTGAGGGCGCGGCTGGGGATGCCGTCTGGGCCTGCAGCCTTGCGAGGGTTAACACGTTTAAATGTCTTACTCACTTCGGCTGCAGTGAAGGAGAGACCGCATGTTTCCGTTGCAGGCCGTGTCAGTGGCACTGTATTGTCCTCAAAGCGGGCAAAAAGTTATTTAGTCTGCCTGGGAGCAAGACATCCTGGTCCGTGACTGGGCTGGGTTTCTTCCTGTAGTCCGTGATTGACTGTAGACCCTGCCACATACCTCTTGTGTCTGAGCCGTTGAATTGAGATTCTACTTTGTCTCTGTACTGGCGCTTAGCTTGTTTGATAGCCTTGCGGAGGGAATAGCTGCACTGTTTGTATTCAGCCATGTTACCAGACACCTTGCCCTGATTAAAAGCAGTGGTTCGTGCCTTCAGTTTCACACGAATGCTGCCATCAATCCACGGTTTCTGGTTAGGGAATGTTTTAATCGTTGCTATGGGAACGACATCTTCAACGCACGTTCTAATGAACTCGCACACCGTATCAGCGTATTCGTCAATGTTGTTGTCTGACGCAATACGAAACATCTCCCAGTCCACGTGATGGAAGCAGTCTTGGAGTGTGGAGTCAGCTTGGTCGGACCAGCGTTGGACAGACCTCAGCGTGGGAGCTTCTTGTTTTAGTTTCTGTCTGTAGGCAGGGATCAACAAAATGGAGTCGTGGTCAGCTTTTCCGAAAGGGGGCGGGGCAGGGCCTTATATGCGTCGCGGAAGTTAGAGTAACAATGATCCAGGGTCTTTCCACCCCTGGTTGCGCAATCGATATGCTGATAAAATTTAGGGAGTCTTGTTTTCAGATTAGCCTTGTTAAAATCCCCAGCTACAATGAATGCAGCCTCCGGATAAATCGTTTCCAGTTTGCAGAGAGTTAAATAAAGTTCGTTCAGAGCCATCGATGTGTCTGCTTGGGGGGGATATATACGGCTGTGATTATAATCGAAGAGAATTCTCTTGGTAGATAATGCGGTCTACATTTGATTGTGAGGAATTCTAAATCAGGTGAACAGAAGGATTTGAGTTCCTGTATGTTTCTTTCATCACAGCATGTCACGTTGGCCATAAGACATACGCCCCCGCCCCTCTTCTTACCAGAAAGATGTTTGTTTCTGTCGGCGCGATGCGTGGAGAAACCCGCTGGCTGCACCGCTTCGGATTGCGTCTCTCCAGTTAGCCATGTTTCCGTGAAGCAGAGAACGTTACAGTCTCTGATGTCCCTCTGGAATGCTACCCTTGCTCGGATTTCATCAACCTTGTTGTCAAGAGACTGGACATTGGCAAGAAGAATGCTAGGGAGTGGTGCACGATGTGCCCGTCTCCGGAGTCTGACCAGAAGACCGCTTCGTTTCCCTCTTTTTCTGAGTCGTTTTTTTTTTGGTCGCTGCATGTGATCCACTCGGTTACACTGGTTGTAAGGCAGAACACAGGATCCGCGTCGCGAAAAACATATTCTTGGTCGTACTGATGGTGAGTTGACGCTGATCTTATATTCAGTAGTTCTTGTCGGCTGTATGTAAAGAAACCTAAGATGACCTGGGGTACTAGTGTAAGAAATAACACGTAAAAAAACAAAAAACTGCATAGTTTCCTAGGAACGCGAAGCGAGGCGGCCATCTCTGTCGGCGCCGGAAGCTAGAGCCACTAGCCCATAATATTTTTCCTTGTTTTACTCTCCTTGTGGAGATTTCCAGTTCCCATGAGGATAGTAATACTATCACTCACTCACACACATTTACAGCCATTTCACTTGGACAGATCAGACACACACTCACTCAAACCCACTGTCATTTCGCACTGACAGATCACACAAACTTGCTTCCATTTTAATCTGCAGGGCGGCGATGCAGCCTGTTTGAGTGGGTTGGGCTGCTACTCAATCTGACATCGGAAACTTCCCGTATAAATTCAAGATGTTTATGTTCATACTATAGTGTGAGTGTGTGTGTGTGTGTGTGTGTGTGTGTGTGTGTGTGTGTGTGTGTGTGTGTGTGTGTGTGTGTGTGTGTGTGTGTGTGTGTGAGTGTTTGTGTGTGTGTGTTTATGTGAGCCCTGTTCCCTCCCAGTTGTTGTGTTTGTTGTGAGTGGAGTAGTTCTGTAGCACAAACCCGTGGTTTGGCTGAGTCACTCTCTTTGGAGCTGCAGGGGTGCAGGCAACCTCAGATGCCCTTATAAGCACCCCAACATCTCAGTGTGTGTGAGAGAGAGCCTCTGGTACAAACTAGAGCAAACTGTGGGTTCAGGCCTCTGCCTTGCAAGTACATCAGAGAGAGCAGGGAGAGAATCTGCATACACACCTTCTAGCCTCTGCCGAGTCCCCAACAACCCCTAGCCTCCGCCGATGCCCCAGCAACCCCTAGCCTCTGCCGATTCCCCAGCAACCCCTAGCCTCTGCCGAGTCCCCAGCAACACCTAGCCTCTGTCGAGTCCCCAGCAACCCCTAGCCTTCCCCCAGCAACCCCTAGCCTCTGCCGAGTCCCCAGCAACCCCTAGCCTTCCCCCAGCAACCCCTAGCCTCTGCCGAGCCCCCAGCAACCCCTAGCCTTTTCCCCAGCAACCCCTAGCCTTCCCTCTAGCAACCCCTAGCCTCTGCCGAGACCCCAGCAACCCCTAGCCTCTGCCGAGGGCCCAGCAACCCCTAGCCTCTGCCGAGACCCCAGCAACCCCTAGCCTCTGCCGAGGCCCCAGCAACCCCTAGCCTCTGCCTTCCCTCCAGCAACCCCTAGCCTCTGCCGAGTCCCCAGCAACCCCTAGCCTCTGCCGAGACCCCAGCAACCCTTAGCCTCTGCTGAGTCACCAGCAACCCCTAGCCTCTGCCGAGTCCCCAGCAACCCCTAGCCTCTGCCGAGTCCCCAGCAACCCTTAGCCTCTGCTGAGTTCCCAGCAACCCCTAGCCTCTGCCGAGCTCCAGCAACCCCTAGCCTCTGCCGAGTCCCCAGCAACCCCTAGCTTCTGCCTTCTCCCCAGCAACCCCTAGCCTCTGCCGAGTCCCCAGCAACCCCTAGCCTCTGCCGAGTCCCCAGCAACCCCTAGCCTCTGCCGAGCCCCCAGCAACCCCTAGCCTCTGCCGAGCCCCCAGCAACCCCTAGCCTCTGCTGAGTCCCCAACAACCAAATGTTCTGGTTTTCAGGAGAAATGGAAAGAGAGCCTGTGACGCGACTTCCACGTATGAACATTAACAAGGTGACACTCCATCCTAACTCCTCCTCCACATTTACTGGATTGGTTGAACAGTGCAGAAGAGAACCCGAATGTAGGGCACTGGTCACCAACAGGTCGTTCGCGATCAACTGGTCGATTTCCTGGTCAAATCACCAAACATTTCTGTAAAAAACCCAACGATAAAGCCTTGCGTTCCTGTTGGCTGTAGGTGCACTTGATTCAGCAGCCCTAGTGCCGGGAAGGCAAAGTGTTCCCATTTTGAACCATTTCATATGTCTGAAGGTAGAACTCCGCCTACCCGGCAGGCCCAGAGGGCAAATCAAGTGCACCTATAGGCCTACCGCTGGCCATCAGATAGCTCTGATCACCTTGTCTACAGTTTCCTCAAGCCATAGACTGTAAAAAGAAGCCTCGAACACACAGCAAAGTTGATAGTGTGAGATTTCTAAACTTTTAAAACCATGACTAGACTCAACGAATATAGCAAAGAACTGCTGTTTTTATGTGTATCTTCATGTTTAAGTAGACTAGGCCATACCAATACTTAAAATGTGTTGCTTTGTAACCATTTTCATGTAGACTTGATTGGATCATTGTCTTGCTGCATGACCCTGATGCACTTCAGCTTCAGCTCACAGACGGATGGCCTGACATTCTCCTGTAGAATTCTGATACAGAGCAGAATTCATGGTTTCCTCTATTAAGGCAAGTCGTCAGGTCCTGAAACAGCAAAGCATCCCCAAACTATCATACTACCACCACCATGGTTGATCGTTGCTATGAGGTTCATACTGTGGAATTAAGCGTTTGGGTTTGGCCAGACATAATGGGACCCATCTCGTTCAAAAAGTTGACTCAAGTTTGACGAAAAGCATCTGGAATTACCTGGATGATCATCAAGACTCTTGGAAGAATGTTCTATGGATAGATGAGTCAAAAATTTAACTTTTTGGTCGACAGGGGCCCCATAGCCAAAATGCAGTGATAATGTAGTGCCCTATAGCCTACTGCACAAACCTCATTGCTACAAAACTGTTTTTAATTGTTTAATGTTGCATAGGCTTCTGATCTGAGCGGTAGATCTCCGCTTGCATTTTGACTCAGAATGTGATCTTAACTCAGAAAAGGTTGGTTAACCACTGATGTATGGGATCTAGTTTCAGACACTTGTTTTCCGCCTGCTACGTTAGGTTAATACACACCCTAACCTCACACACTCTGCAGACACCCTGCCATGTTGCAGGAAGGGCACAGTTAGACCCACCCATCAACCGTCCTAACGTTCAGTAGAAGATGTCATGACCGTCCAACCTTCTATTCTGCACACAGAGAGCTGCTCCTTCCACACTCTTATAAATCAGTTTAAAATGAAAGTTTATGGAAAAACATAATCCTAGGTGAGTTTCCTCCTCTCTCTCATCTGTCCGTCCTCCACAGTAAGAAAAAACAGCAGTCGAGAATGAATAGTCTGGGTGTTTCTCATACAAGTATTTATACTGACTCCTGTCATTGAGTCATTGTGCACACATGTACAAACACACACACACACATGCACACACAGACATGCACACACACACACACACACACACACACACACACATGCACACACACGCACACACAGACATGCACACACACGCATGCACACGCACACCCTCAAGGCAACGTGCTTTACACCTCCACACCTAGACAAGGGTAATAAGCTGTTATGCCTGGTCAAGGCCTTGACATTGAGGAGCTTGATGAGATCATACCATCAGGATAACAAATGACTTAAGATCACACCTGTTTTCTAGGCTGGTGAATTTCAGGGCCAATATATCAGGGTTCTATAGGGCAAACAAAATTATTTGACAGTGTTAATTGCCCTGGTATTGTGTTGGACAGTGTTAATTGAGTTATCAGATGGAGATTTCGTGACTGTGTAGATTCCTACATCTCTGGCTCTCTATCGATCAGACAGATGAATGGAGGGCACACAGCAGGTGCATTCATTAAACACACACACAAACAGCCTCGGATTACACAGAAACTAGCACATCAGCCAAGCCCCCTGGAGAGGGAAAGAGAGGGGGAAAGGATAGAGGGAGAGAGAGGGAGCAATACAGTAGACTAGAGCAATAGGAAGAGGGTGGAGAGAGGGTGACAGAGAGAGAGAGGGGGGTAGAACAAGAGAGAGAGAGAGGGGGGTAGAACAAGAGAGAGAGAGGGTGGGGGGATAGAACAAGAGAGAGAGAGAGGGTGGGGGGATAGAACAAGAGAGAGAGAGAGAGAGAGGGTGGGGGGATAGAACAAGAGAGAGAGAGAGAGAGAGGGTGGGGGATAGAACGAGAGAGAGAGAGAGAGAGAGAGGGTGGGGGATAGAACAAAGAGAGAGAGGGAGGGTGGGGGATAGAACAAGAGAGAAAGAGAGAGAGAGGGTGGGGGATAGAACAAGAGAGAGAGAGAGAGGATGGGGGGATAGAACAAGAGAGAGAGAGAGAGAGAGAGGGTGGGAGGATAGAACAAGAGAGAGAGAGAGAGGGTGGGGGGATAGAACAAGAGAGAGAGAGAGAGAGAGAGGGTGGGGGATAGAACAAGAGAGAGAGAGGGAGGGGGGGGGATAGAACAAGAGAGAGAGAGAGGGTGGGGGATAGAACAAGAGAGAGAGAGAGAGAGAGGGTGGGGGATAGAACAAGAGAGAGAGAGAGGGTGGGGGGATAGAACAAGAGAGAGAGAGAGAGAGGGTGGGGGATAGAACAAGAGAGAGAGAGAGAGAGAGGGTGGGGGATAGAACAAGAGAGAGAGAGAGGGGGGGGAATAGAACAAGAGAGAGTTGTGTTTTCTGTCTCTCTTAGCTATGAGAACACCACCTGGGACCCAGTCTCTCTTTCATGTGGGGGTGAATACATCAATAGAAAACTGCATTAATTCCTCCAAAAGAGCCCAGAATAGTCCCAGCATAATACTACATACTACATCCAGGCTCCTGATACAATACTGTTATACACCTGACAAGGGCTGTGGTGGTCTCACGGTAATTGACCGTTAATTAAAATAAACACATTTAGCATCTCCTGGCTTCCACAGCTACAAGTCACTGATGCAGAACTTTGGAACATCTACATTTTAAAAAGTATTTAACAAATCTATGTAATATAGCCTACACCTTCACAATAAATTCATGATTTATTTTAGACAGGCCTAAAGAATGATATGAAAATGTCTATTTCAGAAGAACAGAATAGCATACTCTGAGTTGTCCTTATGTTAGGTCCTGATCTGGCAATGCCAAATGGCTGTGGGCTACACTAGTTCATTTAGCAGACAGGATTTGATTAGAATTCCATGGGATTATTTTATAGTATGAAGAATACAATTCAACAAAGCCGATTAAAATAGAAAGTATATTTTCTCCAAACGATTTGAGGGAGTGTGTACCTGTGGCTATTCTGTGTTGAGCGGTTAACAAAAACTAAGTATTCCTACATGCTTTATTTAGAGTTATTAACGTAACTTTAGTTTTTCTAAAAACGGTGGCCTATATGTTTAGATTTTTTTTTTTAAATGTTACCCCTTTTTAGTGATATCCAATTGGTAGTTACAGTCTTGTCTCATCACTGCAACTCCCGTACGGACTCGGGAGAGGTGAAGGTCGAGAGCCAAGCGTCCTCCAAAACACAACCCAACCAAACTGAACTGCTTCTTAACACAATGCCCACTTAACCCGGAAGCCAGCCGCACCAATGTGTCGGAGGAAACAACGTGCGAGTGTGCACTGCGCCCGGCCCGCCACAGGAGCACTAGTGCGCGATGGGACAAGGACATCTCTGCCGGGACAAACCCTCCCCTGAACCGGACAACGCAGGGCCAATTGTGCGCCACCCCAGGGGTCTCCCTGTTGCGGCCTCTAGTGGCACAGAATCTCTAGTGGCACAGCTAGCACTGTGATGCAGTGCCTTAGACCACTGCGCCACTCGGGAGGCCTATGTTTGGATTTTTAATACATTGTAAGGCTGCATAATGATTTGAAAAAAGTCACTTAAAAGGCATGAGCTCTGCTTTGTTTTTTTGTGCAGGCTGTACACAATTTGACAAGCATTTGATAATGCCTAGAATTTCATGGCGGCATCCTCTTTGTGTGGCCGTAATGTGCCATAAAAAAAGCAATGCCTTTTGCGGCCAGTGGCCGTTGTACCCTTCTCTCTGAGTGCTGCACGCTCCATCACGTGATCGGGTCTTTCTCACAGGCTACAAGTGAAGACAGACACATCTTGGATGCAACTGCATGCGGCATTATCTAATTCAGAGGTGCTTATTGAAGATATTGGAAGAACTGTCCACTTTTACTTTTCATCAGCCAACAAGATGAGTAGGCCTAACGAACAGCAAAAGCCCTACTATGTGTGTCAATCTACCATCCCCCATAGTACAGAAGTATTCTATTCTGTGCTAGAAATAAATATTCCAAGCATCGTCTGGGACAGTTGAGTGATGCAATAGATCCCAAATGAATACAACCACTAGCATAAAAAAAAAACGTTTTTATGCAATGTGTCTGACGCAACAGATCAGAACATTGTCTCAGGTTTGAGGGTATGACCCAAATGCAGACTGTGTTGAAGTAACAATGTTTATTACAGCAACAGGGGCAGGCAAATGGCAGGTCAAGGCAGGCAGGGGTCGAAAATCCAGAGTAGTGGGGCAAAGCTATAGGACGGCAGGCAGGCTCAGAGTCAGGCAGAGTAGTCAGGCAGGCGGGCTCAGAGACAGGACAGGCAAGGGTCAAAACCAGGAGGGCGAGAAAAGAGATACTGGGGAAAATCAGGAGCTGAGGCAAAAACGCTGTTTGAATTGACAAACAAGACGAACTGGCAACAGACAAACAGAGAACACAGTATAAGTACCCAGGGGATAATAGGGAGATGGGCAACACCTGGAGGGGGGTGGAGACAAGCACAAGGACAGGTGAAACAGATCAGGGTGTGACACGTTTAGTTTAAAATGTTGATAAACTATTAGGCTATTTCTTCACATTATAAGCGCAGCAATGCACACATGGTAGATGGCTATAAGAGTTAATGTTCTATCAGCAGAAAACACCATTATCTAAAGTGACCGCAAATGCAATTAGGCATGTAAGGCCTTTTATAATGAAAAGGTGTGTTTTTGTGGTGAAAATGATCTTCCCCAAACTTGAAACTCACATACGGGGTGGCAGCGTAGCCTAGTGGTTAGAGCGTTGGACTAGTAACCGGAAGGTTGTGAGTTCAAACCCCCGAGCTGACAAGGTACAAATCTGTCGTTCTGCCCCTGAACAGGCAGTTAACCCACTGTTCCTAGGCTGTCATTGAAAATAAGATTGTGTTCTTAACTGACTTGCCTGGTTAAATAAAGGTTAAAAAAAAAAAAAATTTAATACTGCTTATATATGCCAGTTAGGCTCTACACCCCTTGTGAAGAGGATGAATGTGCTACATTTTAAGAAGTTATTTGGCCACTTTAGTTGTGATGTAAACCTTATTAAAACATATAGGCCTATGGGCTAGGCTATATGAGGTGATTTGAAAAAGTCTATGATTTGAAAAAGTCGCAAATAATGCTTGGCATCATTACCAAGTGATAATATTTAATTCACAACTGATAGGTTAATATTGTCACCCATCAGACTATTCTTGATTTAATCTTGTCTTTACAAATACAAAATATATGTGTGAAATGTGTTTTGATTTAGAATGGACCATTATCATGCACCTGTATCAAAACAGGGGCGGGGGGGGAAATACATGTCATCAATGCACTTAATTAAATAACGAATGGAGGACGCTTTTCCCCGTGGTTCATTTTCATGCCAGCCAGGTACACTGTACTCCTGTTGTAAATATAAACAATGAGCTCAATATTAGGAAAGTTGAGAAATAAATATAGTAGGCCTAGCCTACAGAAAGCTGATGTGATCCTCCTCTTTTTAAGAGAGGCCATCACTCTGTTTTCTCATGCAATTGCATAGCCTATAGAAATGTTGTGCAACATTAGCTCATGGGCTATCACAAAGTTTTTGATTTGATTTTCAAAAACACATTTGCATTGATGTCAGAGTGATTAAAGGGGAAAATGGAGCGCTGAGTCCCAGGCAGTTAGCAAGTTTGGTAGGCTACTAATGACCAGCAGAAGCATCAGAGCTTAGAGAAGCCTATTTACTGTGACTAAACGGTCATGTGGAATTTGGATGACTCGTGTGGATGACTCGTGACCGCTGATGTGGCGGTAATACGGTCACCGCAACAGCCCTACACCTAACATGTATTAACACAACATCACCACATCAGGGAGAAAATAATAGAAAAACTCCCTTTATAAGAATAATTTCAACAAATGTGTTGAAGACACAACAGTTAATGATACCTTTCAATGTCAAAGTACTCCATGGATCCAATTTCTTCTTTTGTGGCCAGAGACACTAGCGACAGACATAACGTGCACATGATCAGTATGCTACTGACAATCGTAATATAAAAGGTAGCCAGCTAAGGGCTGCGGGGTTCATGGCCCCCAACAATCTGATGAACCCTGCAGCCCTTAGCTGGCTACTTTTTATATTACGATTGTCAGTAGCATACTGATCATGTGCACGTTATGTCTGTCGCTAGTGTCTCTGGCCACAAAAGAAGAAATTGGATCCATGGAGTACAACTTTGACATTGAAAGGTATCATCAGCTGTTTGGCTGGCAACTGGTGCTTATGGAACAATATATAATTAAGCAATAAGGCCTGAGGGGGTGTGGTATATGGCCAATATACCACGGCTAAGGGCTATTCTTAAGCACGACGCAATGTGGAGTGCCTGGACACAGCCCTTAGCCGTGGTATATTAGAAATATACCACAAACCCCTTGAGGTGCCTTATTGCTATTATAAACTGGTTAACGAATGTAATTAGAGCAGTAAAAATAAATGTTTTGTCATACACATGGTTGGTTTACTGTCTGATATAACACAGCTTTCAGCCAATCAGCATTCAGGGCTCGAACCACCCAGTTTATAATAATATATACCATATGCTTTTATCCAAAGCAAATTCTATAATGCATGCATTTTACGTATGGGTGGTACCGGGAATCAAACCCACAACCCTGACGGTGTAAGCACCATGCTCTAGCAGTTGAGCCATACAGGAACACACTGCATGAATGATTCACTTTCATAATGAGAGTCAGAAAGGACAGTAAATCAGACAACAATCAGCTGGTTTATCTCTACACAGACCTTAAAGCACTGTAGTGCTGTTAATAACACTAGTCTGCATTGTATGCACATTTCCAGAGACTAAACTCGACAAGATTCAAACTATGACTTCCTGTACGGTTTCCATCCTGTTAAATCACAACTGTGATTATGTGACCCCTTCACTCTGCATACCACACCTTGGCTCCAGAAATAGCTGTGTTTCTCAGAGTTGCTGCTCTTGACTTGATTAAGACCAAGATAGACAGGTAGGTACTTGCTACAAGAAGCACACATCAGTGAAAAAAACACAGTCTTGCACTATGTGCACATCCACACACACAAGTAGAAAAAGATAAAGAGAAATGCAAATTGAGAAGTATATGAGGCTAAATAAACAACCTCTTCTCCCATATCACCAAGCACCACAATGTGTAGGCGTTCACAGTTTCAGAGCAAAGAGTTTTAAATGTTAGACACCCTGAAAGGTTATCGTTTATCATCTAGCACAGATTGACAGTTAGATGATGCCTCCTTATGTGATAGCCGTACAAATGTCAATTAGTTCCAAGAGAAGGTAAGTGCAATGTGATATCTCTCACGTCTTCATTTGAAAGTACAATACCTACGTTACAATTGTTGTTTGTCTGGAAAAGATCTGAAGCTCTATAAATAAAGGAAAGGAAAAGAACATGCAGTTCTGTTCTTGATCAGATGATGCTGCATGTGACATTTGCTATGAGTAGTTGAAACACAGCACTTCCATCTCATGAACAGTTACTGAAGGTTACTGATGCTGAAGTGTCCTACAACATGCATCGCTGTACATTAAATCATCATATGGAATGCATTCAAAGTTTGCCTTATTATCTCCAATGTAGTGTTGAGACATATAGCTGAATCTATACAAACGGTGGCAATGGCACATTAACATATCTCAACATCTGACCACTTTTGCGGTCTGAAAACATAGTGAGCTATCTCTTTTAGCTTGGTGAAGAAGAACAGTGTCTGGAGTGGAGAGTCCAGCCGATGTGATTCTCCTCGACTGAAACTTTCCTTATTAAGAAATACAACTAAGGCTAGAGGATTCCCTTATACAACCAATCAATACAACACTTGTCTCCCACTAGTACTCAGAGTACCATTCTCCCTCCCTCCCTCCCTCCCTCACTGTCTGTCTGTCCGTCTGTCTCTCAGAGTGCCACTGTCTGTCTGTCTGTCTGTTTCTTTCTTTCCCTCAGAGTACCACTGTCTCTCTCTTTCTCTCTCTTCTTGTCCTTGTATTCATGCTGATTCCCTCTCCGTTTCCATTCACTCACTACTCTGGTGATATATTCAGTCAGCCAAACAGATTCTTCATTGTGAAAAATGCCAGATGTTTTAATAAAACAATGACCCTTACATTTAAATGCCACGGAAGTGAATCCAACATGTATGGAATATGAGTGTTATTGCATGCAGCCAGCAATACATTTTCACTGTCTTGTAATCTCCGGTTCTACAGGGAAATACCCATCACTATAACGTCCCATACTGTCTTTCAATACTCAATGTTTATTTAGTCCCAAACCTTACGAGATCCCGCAAATAGACAACGTCCTCTGTGGGAGTGCAATAAAATGTTCATGAATAAATAAATGTCCACACACACTCTGAATAGCTCACTGTGTTCTCGCTTTGTGTGTGTGACAGAGATTCTTACTAACACCTGCGTGACAGCCATGGTGGTCAATAATCAGAAGCAGAGATTAATAAATAATGTCTCACTGAATACCAACACACACACACACACACACACACACTGATTCTGCCGATAGCAAGGAGAGATGTTTATGAGATTGTGAAAGGCCTCGTATTTACAAATGATGATACAATATAAAACACCTACAACCATACACACACAAAATATAGAAACACATTCACACACACGTTTCCAGACAGCATTGAATCATATAATTAAAGCTTTTCTAATCCTGACTACCATGGGACTGACACAAGACCTGTACATACATCTGGCTGGATCTCTGAACCTATTGCCAGATGAATCCAATCTCAACAGATTCAAAACATTACTTCCATTCAGATTACGGGTGTCACAAAATATGATGTTTATTGAGGCACGACATGCACTAGCATGGATGCTAGTCTGCCTCTCCTTTTTCGCTAATGTTCACAGCGTCGCTGATAGAAATGTAATGGCAGAATGGACACAACGTGGAAGTCTATCATGTCCAATAGACAACCATCTCATTTCAATAAAACATTTTTTTAATTAAAAAAAACGTTGTGAACGAGTTGTGGGTTCCTTTCCTATTTTAATCAATGACATTATCATAATGAGGCCATTATCATGCCAGTATCAGGAGCTGAGTCTCCCCATTGGACATTAATCAATACAGAGTTGTGGATTAATTCTCCTCGTCCTCCTAGTCCAATGCATACACTGTAGACACTATCATAGCAGAAGCAGTAGTGGTGTGGGAATAAACGATACAGTTACATATTGGAAAATGCTTTGTTATGATTAAATGTATCGTATGGTTTTGACAATATCACACTGTTATGTTTGCTCTAGTCGGCTGGACCAGCACCACAACTCCACTATTTCTCCTTCATCTTCTTTTTCAATAGGGAGACAATCTGTTTTCAGCATTTTACTTCCATGACTGATCATGTACTTCTCATGCTCTCTCTTGTCCCTCTGCAGCAGACGTACGTTCAGGAACATCGGATCGCAATACATATAGAATCGTGAGAATCACAATACATATCGTATCGGCAACGGAGTATAGCGATAATATCGCATTGTGAGGTCCCTGGCAATTCCCAGCCCTACTAATCAGGAGAGGAACACCTCAGAGGAACACCTCAGAGGAACACCTCAGAGGAACACCTCATCTCTTCCAGAGTATGTGGTGCTGGTGATAATTGCATGAAAAGACAGAGTGTGAACTGTGATCGTGACCTACCCCCTAGCTAGGTGATAACTACTGTGAAAAGATAGACAGTGTGTACTGTGAACGTGACCTACCCCCTAGCTAGGTGATAACTACTGTGAAAAGATAGACAGTGTGTACTGTGAATGTGACCTACCCCCTAGCTAGGTGATAACTACTGTGAAAAGATAAACAGTGTGTACTGTGAATGTGACCTACACCCTAGCTAGGTGATAACTACTGTGAAAAGATAGACAGTGTGTACTGTGTGTGTAGCTGTAACTACTGTGAAAAGATAGACACCTACTACCCCTAGCTAGGTGATAACTACTGTGAAAAGATAGACAGTGTGTACTGTGAATGTGACCTACCCCTAGCTAGGTGATAACTACTGTGAAAAGATAGACAGTGTGTACTGTGAAAAATGTGACCTGACCTACCCTAGCTAGGTGATAACTACTGTGATAGAAAAAGACAGTGTGTACTATGAAGTGTGTGACCTACCTACCCCTAGCTAGGTGATAACTACTGTGAAAAGATAGACAGTGTGTACTGTGAATGTGACCTACCCCTAGCTAGGTGATAACTACTGTGAAAAGATAGACAGTGTGTACTGTGAATGTGACCTACCCCTAGCTAGGTGATAACTACTGTGAAAAGATAGACAGTGTGTACTATGAACGTGACCTACCCCCTAGCTAGGTGATAACTACTGTGAAAAGATAGACAGTGTGTACTGTGAATGTGACCTACCCCCTAGCTAGGTGATAACTACTGTGAAAAGATAAACAGTGTGTACTGTGAATGTGACCTACCCCCTAGCTAGGTGATAACTACTGTGAAAAGATAGACAGTGTGTACTGTGAACGTGACCTACCCCCTAGCTAGGTGATAACTACTGTGAAAAGATAGACAGTGTGTACTGTGAATGTGACCTACCCCCTAGCTAGGTGATAACTACTGTGAAAAGATAGACAGTGTGTACTGTGATAAACTGTGAAAAGATGACAGTGTGTACTGACCCCCTAGCTAGGTGATAACTACTGTGAAAAGATAGACAGTGTGTACTGTGAATGTGACCTACCCCTAGCTAGGTGATAACTACTGTGAAAAGATAGACAGTGTGTACTGTGAATGTGACCTAACACTGTGAAAAGATAGACCTGAATGTGCTAGCTAGGTGATAACTACTGTGAAAAGATAAACAGTGTGTACTGTGAATGTGACCTACCCCCTAGCTAGGTGATAACTACTGTGAAAAGATAAACAGTGTGTACTGTGAACGTGACCTACCCCCTAGCTAGGTGATAACTACTGTGATTCTCACTCTGTCACCTACTGTGCTGTTACATAAGGATAGAAGAGATATGTTACATTTTCAAATGATGTTTCAGGAGTTAAAAGTTTCTATTCAATCCCTTTATCTAACTTTTGCTATGGTATATAGCCCCAAGGGATAAGTCAAATTGTAATCTCCCCTCCTCTTCTCCTCCTCTCCCTCCCCTCTCATCCTATCATCTCCCCTCTCATCTCTCATCTCTTCTGCCTTTATACATCCTCTTTCCTCTCTTCCTCTCTTAGTCCTCCTCTCTCTCCTCCTCTTGGCCTGTAATTCCCTATTGCACAGAATTAATAATTCAAGGTGATTTATCTGTCAGTGGGTTTTGGTGCCCTGAACCGCCCAGTCATGGAACTGTGGTACTAATGGAGGGTGGCAGGCCGACACCCTGACTTCACCGTTCACGTTGCGTGAGCGAGCGTTGCAAAATAAATGTATCCAATAAGGATGGGTCTTGCAACAGGCCGAGCGTCTCTAAAAGAACCTGAGTACGTGGACGCTCGTTGACACTCGGCAGTTAGGATGAAATTATTGAATAACGTCTCTATTAGAGACGCTCTACATGCTGTAAGTCCCCTCCTTATTGGATAGCAGGAAGATACAAACCCACGTGGATGAAAGACCAACTAGGAGAGATTCAAAGAAAACATCTGACCACTTTTGAGGTCTGAAAACATAGTGAGCTATCTCTTTAAGGTTGGTGAAGAAGAACAGTGTCTGGAGTGGAGAGTGCAGTCGATGTGATCCTCTAGTGAAACGTCCCTTATTAAGAAATACAACTAAGGCTAGAGGATTCCCTTATACAACCAATCAATACAACACCTGTCTCCCACTAGTACTCAGAGTACCATTCTTCCCTCCCTCCTTCCCTCCCTGTCTGTCTTTCCCTCAGAGTGCCACTCTTTCTCTCTCTCTGTCTGTCTGTCTTTCCTTCAGAGTGCCACTCTCTCTCTCTGTCTGTCTGTCTTTCCCTCAGAGTGCCACTCTTTCTCTCTCTCTCTGTCTGTCTGTCTTTCCCTCAGAGTACCATTCTTCCTCCCTCCCTCCCTGTCCCTGTCTTTCCCTCAGAGTGCCACTGTCTGTCTGTCTGTCTGTCTGTCTGTTTCTTTCTTTCCCTCAGAGTACCACTGTCTCTCTCTTTCTCTCTCTTCTTGTCCTTGTATTCATGCTGATTCCCTCTCCGTTTCCATTCACTCAGTACTCTGGTGATATATTCAGTCAGCCAAACAGATTCTTCATTGTGAAAAATGCCAGATGTTTTAATAAAACAATGTTAATCTCCCAGGATAAACTAGCAACAGCTAGATAGCAAAATGTCTATGAATGTTTCATGTATTTTTGGTATTTTGGTATTTTAATCTTTGTGTCATGATCGTGTCTGGTGGGGATAGACAAAATGATCACACACACAATGGCACACGCACGGGCCGGTGTTGCAATGAGGTCCTGCTCTCTCTGCCGAGGCCAGGACTGATCTGTCTGGGTAACTGGCCAATCTACTCCCCCCTGACCCACATGCACAAGTGGTGCAGCGGCCTGTTGATGTTGAAAGCTGAAACCTGAACTAAAGACCTTGGTTGAAAAGCTGACAGTGTTTTCATATACTTGTATTTTATTTTGAATCATGCGGTTCTGTTGGGCTACATTTCTGTGAGCGCTGCTGTCTGTCCCGGGATCCTGCCAGATTCCATATAGGGGGAGAGACGCGAAAGCCCAGCTAGCCTAGCTCGCTCGGCGGTCTAAAATGGAGCCGCTATTGAACAAATCCAACGTTGCAGGAGCTGTATTTACTTTGCTTTGTTCCGGGACAATGTGGACCGTGTTGACTTTCAATGTAGCAACTGCTTGCTTGCGGAGGACTACAGGAGCAAAGTAGCTACTCTTAGCAAGCAAGTAGCAAACCTACATAACCTACTGGGGAACCCACGCCCACCTACTTTTTCTTTTTCTTCCACCCCAGTAGCCGGACCCCACTCTGGTCTGGTAGAAGTTTCGCCGCCGTGTTGGCTCTCCACAGCCGGCTGGCCGGTGCTAGGCAGGGTTCCATCCCCGAAGGGGTCTCCGCCTTCCCTGGAGAATGGAGCTGATCTCGACCCAAACAACCAGCCATGGAGGTATGTCCCTCGCCGTGGAAGTCGAAGAAGGCACCCGCCAGCAACGGGGGTCTCCATGGAGACGTTGAGCCCGGAACTGACAAAGACCAGAAACAGCTTTGCCGCCCTGGAACCAGAGGTTCTGGTGCCTTCGTTCGTGGTGGCTTCCCAATCAACATCGGATCCGGAGGTACCTGCGTCTTCGTCCTTGGCACTGTCTCTCTCTCTGGTGGCTTCTACCTCAGGTTCAGATCCTCGGAGCTCCCACCCACATCAGACTGCCTGCCGTGAGGCTGCCTGAGAGACTGGCCCATTCAACATCACCAGCTGTCATCATAGGCAGCTTTTTGGTCATAAACATCTCGGTCCCCAAGGCAAAAACCCTGTGCTACCCAGGAACAACAGTACAGGACATAACAAGGCTGCTTCTGACTGTTCTACCACAGATGCCAGGAGCTGACACCGTCGTAGTCCATGTGGGAGGGATAGAGGGATAGATTGGGAGGGATAGATCGGAACATTTGAAAATGGATTTTAAAAAACTTATTTTAGCATTAAAAGACTCCAAAAAACGGCTAATAATTTCAGGTCCAGTACCATCGTTGGGCCGCGGGTGTGAAAGATTCAGCAGACTGACTACTGGATTTACACATCTGGCTAAAAGACTACTATAGCTCTGCTGGAGTCACTTTAACACCTTCTGGAAACAGAAGATACTCTACAGGAATGACGGAGTCCATCCATATCTTCTTGGCTCCTGGACTCTGTCCACACATTTCAAGGCTGCGTTGAAACAATGACTGGTAAATGATCCAATACCAGCTCAGTTAATCCCTACCATTTTGACAATGAGTCGTCATTATGCTGCATCAAATGTACATGATCTTAGGGACATTGGCAGACACAATGTAAGTACTTTAATTAATGTACCCCTAATTGCACCAAATACATCTGTTTATCCTACAGCTATTGTAAGCAGTAATCATGAGCCCCTATAAACCAGAGTTACACTGTTAGCACTGAGGCGTGTGCAGAAGTAGGAAGACCACTTTATGCAGCTCACCCTGCACTATCAGCGCCAATGTAAATAACATGAGTAAGTCTACATTTGATAATCTTCCCAGTAAAGCCTTCAAAATAATCAAGCAACCCAGAAAAGTGTTAAAAATAGCCCATATATTAACATATGTAGCCTAAGAAACAAGGTCCATGAAGTCAATAATTGCTTGTAACAGATGACATTCATATTCTGACTATCTCTGAAACTCACTTAGATAATACCTTTGATAATACAGTGGTAGCAATACATGGTTATAACATCTACCGAAAATACAGAAATGCCAACAGACGCAGTGTTGCGGTCTATATTCAGAACCACATTCCTGTAAAGCTTAGAAATGATCTAATGTTAAATACTGTTGAAGTAATATGGCTACAGGTTCATCTGCCACACCTAAAGCCCATTCTTGTGGGAAGCTGTTATAAGCACATCAGGTGCTAACAGTAAGTATCTGGATAACATGTGTGAAATGCTTGATAATGTATGTGATATCAATAGAGAAGTATATTTTCTGGGTGATTTAAAAATTGACTGGCTCTCATCACGCTGCCCACTCAGGAAACAACGTCAAACTGTAACCAGTGCCTGCAACATGGATCAGGTTGTCAGTCAACCTACCAGGGTAGTTACAAACAGCACTGGAATGTATTGTATTGATTTACTAATGCTGCAGATATTTGCTTTAAAGCAGTATCCAAATCCATAGGACGTAGTGATCACAAAATAATAGCCATTTCTAGGAAAACCAAAGTTCCCATGGCTGGGCCTATTATAGTGTATAAGAGGTCATACATGAAGTTTTGTAGTGATTCATATGTTGATGATGTAAAGAATATTTGCTGGTCTGTGGTGTGTAATGAGGAGCAACCAGACACTGCACTTGACACATTTATGAAACTACTTATTCCAGTTACTAATAAACACGCACCCAATAAGAAAATTACTGTAAAAACTGTTAAATCCCCTTGGATTGATGAGGAATTAAATAATTGTATGGTTGAGAGGGACGAGGTAAAAGGTATGGTAATTAAGTCTGGCAGCCCAACTGATTGGCAAATGTACTGCAAATTAAGAAATCATGTGACTATACTAAATAAAAAGAAACTACACTATCAAACAAAGATAAATTATGTAAAGAATGATAGTAGAAAGCTTTAGGGCACCTTAAATGAAATTTTGGGGAAAAAAGCCAACTCGGCTCCTTCATTCATTGAATCAGATGGCTCATTCATCACAAATCCCACTGATATTACAAACTACTTTAATGACATTTTCATTGGCAAGATAAGCAAACTTAGGGATGACATGCCAGCAACAAAAGGTGACACTACACATCCAAGTATATTGGACCAAATTATGAAAAACAAGAATTTTACTTTTGAATTCCATAAAGTCAGTGTGAAAGAGGTGAAAAAAATATTGTTGTCTATCAACAATGACAAGCCACCAGGGTCTGACAATCTGGATGGAAAATTACTGAGGATAATAGCGGACAATATTGCAACATCTTCAATTTAAGCCTACTAGGGAGCGTGTGCCCTCAGGCCTGGAGGGAAGCCAAAGTCATTCCGCTACCCAAGAATAGTAAAGCCCCCTTTACTGGCTCAAATAGCCAACAAATCAGCCTGTTACCAACACTGAGTAAAGTTTTGGAAAAAAATGGTGTTTGACGAGATACAATGCTATTTACAGTAAAATAAAATTGGCGACAGTATTTCATGCTTATAGGAAAGGATACTCAACAAGCACAGCACTTACACAAATGACTGATCATTGGCTTAAAGAAATTGATGATAAAATGATTGTGGGGGCTGTCTTGTTAGACTTCAGTGCAGCTTTTGACATTATTGATCATAGTCTGCTGCTGGAAAAGCGTATGTGTTATGGCTTTACACTTCCTGCTATAATGTGGATAAAGAGTTACTTGTCTAACAGAACACAGAGGGTGTTCTTTAATGGAAGCCTCTCAAATATAATCCAGTTAAAATCATGAATTCCCCAGGGTAGCTGTTTAGGCCCCTTGCTTTTTTCAATTTATAATAACATGCCACTGACTTTGAGTAAAGCCAGTATTTCTATGTATGCAGATGACTCAACACTATACACGTCAGCTACTACAGCGACTGAAATGACTGCAACACTCAACAAAAAACTGCAGTTAGTTTCAGAGTGGGTGGCAAGGAATAAGTTAGCTCTAAATATTTCTAAAACTAAAAGCATTTTATTTGGAACAAAACACTCACTAAACCATAAACCTCAAACAAATCTTGTAATAAATAATGTGAAAATTGAGCAAGTTGAGACGACTAAACTGATTGGAGTAACACTAGATTGTAAACTGTCATGGTCAAAACATATTGATGCAGTAGTAGCTAAGATGGGGAGAAGTCTGTCCATAATAAAGCAATGCTCTGCCTTCTTAACAACACTATTAACAAGGCAGGTCCTACAGGCCCTAGTTTTGTCGCACCTGGACTACTGTTCAGTCCTGGCTCAAAGTAGAGGAGAGATTGACTTATTAGTATTGACTTATTGGTATTTACATGTTGAATGCACCGAGCTGTCTCTCTAAACTACTGGCACACAGCTCGGACACCCATGCATACCCCACAAGACATGCCACAAGAGGTCTCTTCACAATCCCCAAGTCCAGAACAGACTATAGGAGGAGCACAGTACTACATAGAACCATGACTACATGGAACTCTATTCCACATCAAGGAACTGACACAAGCAGGAAAATTAGATTTCAAAAACAGATTAAAAAAAGCTTATGGAACAGCGGGGACTGTGAAGCAACACAAACATTAGCACAGACACATGCATCCACACACACACACATATACGATAACATACGCACTATACATACACATGGATTTAGTACTGTAGATATGTGGTAGTGGTGGAGTAGGGGCCTGAGGGCACACAGTGTGTTGTGAAATCTGTGAATGTATTGTAATGTTTTAAAATTGTATAAACTGTCTTAATTGCTGGACCCCAGGAAGAGTAGTTGCTGCTTGAAGAGTAGCTGCAATGGGGATCTGTAATAAATACAAATACAACTGGCCGTGATTGGGAGTCCCAAAGGGAGGCGCACAATTTGCCCAGAGTCGTCCGGGTTAGGGTTTAGGGTTTGGCTGGGGTAGGCCTTCATTGTAAGAATAATTTGTTCTTAACTGAATCGCCTCGTTAAATAAAGAATAAATCAAATGAAAAATGCACACAGACAGATACACCACGCACACATTCACTTGCCAATCCAAACTAGGGGAGATGTTCTACAGTGGGCTGGCAATGGGTTAAACAGGAATTGTTCTCAGGCCCAGTGAGGGCTGGCTGACTGTTCTGTCACCCCGTAGAGGGGACTCCTGTTCTGCCTAGAAGTGTTCAGCCATCACCTGCAGGAGAGAGACAGGCTTTATCTTTAATACATATGGAGGAGAAACATCAAGCCTGGAGAAGGCCTCTTTAGAAACACTATGGAATCAAGACACTTTAGTCAGTTACCCCCACCCACATAATGATCCGCACCCATGCACCTGCACACACACATACACACACACACACAATGCACATCTTACAATTCACTGATCTATACTTAGCACTTCTTAGAAGTGTACATCTTACAATGTACATCTTACAATTTACTGATCTATACTTAGCACTTCTTAGCACTTAGCACTTCTTAGAAGTGCTAAGTATAGATCAGTAAATTGTAAGATGTGTGTGTGTGTGTGTGTGTGTGCAGGTGCATGGGTGCAGATCATTATGTGTGTGGGGGTAACACCCTGGGGATTGAACCTGGGTTGTCTGCAACATCAAGACCAAATTAGAACTTTGAACACAGGTCTAGGTGTCTCTGTGAGTCCTCATGCCTCAAACAAGCAGATAGACATCAATAGTGTAATCCAGGTCACGGCACCGATGTAACTAAGGTGTCAAACAACATCCACTAGTTTGTAAGTTTGCTCGTTCAGTGACACATCTCTGCTGCTTGTGCATTTGTATGTATGTAAGACACGGAGGATTTACATCGGCGTAGTTCATAGCATCTGTACACCCACATACCATCGAGAGTGTAATGTGCATCCCTGTCTGGAAAGAACACTACATTTGTTTCGTTTGCAAATGTTGATGACAACAGCTCTGTTTGCTTCACAGCGCAATTGAATTGTGCCCCGGCTGTACAGAAAAACACTTTACTTGAAGCACCATTTGATGTGTTCTATTGCCTTTTCCTAATGCCAGAGCTGGAATAGAGCATTATAAACTGTAAGAAAGTATTAATGTGATGATGTAGATGATATTCACAATATCAAAGCCTTCGTTAAAACGCTATAGATGGCTGCATCTACAATGTTAAAATAGAAAGACTCAAACCACCATCATTCTGCAGTGAAACCATGAAAAGCAGCAGGCCTAAGCTGAGCTCTGGTGTTTGGAGGATGTTTGAGTGTAAACCCAATAGAAGTGTTCTGATACACTGAACGGATTTCAAAACAGAATGCAAGTCATCTGACACACCCAAAGTGGTTCTTCAATGTAAATATTGGTGTTTTTAAGAGTCTTGTGAATACCATTGTGGGTGTTTCAGTGCATGTAAATGGAAGCATCAAAACACAAAAAGCATATGTTGGCAGACTGTGTCTCTCATATAATCAAATGGTTTTGAAATGCCAATGATTTATAGCGTAAATATTGATTGATGATTTTCAGACAATATTTGAATTAAGATTTTAAAGAAAACTGGAAATGAGTACATTTCCTAGGGCACTAATTATTGGCTACAGTCGCCAGGCCCATTGTAACATAATTTATAATCTCACAATCTAAATGTTTAGGGGTATTTAAATTATAGCAGGGGTAACATGAGGAAACATGTATAAAGTGCATCTTCATGTGAGAAGGTAGATGTGAACCCGGGTCTCCTGCTTATCAAAACACTTCTGTAGTCCACTCAGCCAGTCTGCAGGACTAAGGATGAGACAGAGAGAAGGTTGGAGATGCAACAGCTGCCTTGGAATGAGATCAATTTGGTTGATAGTTCTGATGGGTCAGGAGGCTGAGGGTCAAGGACCTGAATGATCTGTAGTGGAAAGTAACAGGTTAAAAAGAGAGACCGTGTTACTTGAAGCAGTAGTGTTTCTAGAGGGTGAAGGGAGGGAACCAGAATAATGATGTGTCGGAGTTTAAAGTTGTGATGTTGTTTGATGTGAACACAGGGCGGCATTTACATCCTATCTGATTAACCAATGACGTAAATAGGTGAAGTAAAACTAGCCCAGTTCATTAGAAATGTTAAACTGCTAACATTCTGTGCTAGCCATGCTCAGCAGGGGAAGATTCTGATAATGGAAACTCAAGAAGAAGAAAATCAAAAGCCATGTCCCTGGAGCTTAAGCCGAGTTGAGGGAAGACATTTCTGGGGCCCCACTAGCTATGTCCATAGATGATATTATAGAAAATGTAAAGGGAGGCAGAGTGATTGAGGCCAAAAGGTTGATCAACAGGAAAGAGGGTTAAATAAATGAAAGCTTATCAGTGTTAATGAGGTTTGAGGTTTTGCCTAAAAAGTACAGATTTCCTGAATGATCTGTGGTGGAAAGTAGATTTCCTTAGTTTCAATGTCCCAGAATGTGTCCCATCCCCATTTTAAATGACAGAGAATGGGACATGTAGCTGCTCAGTGTAAAGAAAAGAAAATATGTGCCAAGTGTGGAGGGGAACATGATTATGGTGAATGTGGAAGCAATGTGAAGGCTAAGTGTTGGTGGGGGAGAACACAGTACAGCATTTGTTGGATGACAGGTACAGAGAGAGGCCCTGAGATATACAGTCAATCATGATGAATCATATGCAGAGGCTGTAAGACAGATTGGTGGAACTACTAGGCAGACTGATAGAGCTACTATGGCTGCTCCAATAGTAAGTTAGTCAGAACTGGTGCTTCTACTAATACTGACATGCTTTCGCTGCCTGTTCAAACATTTTGCTCACAAAAAAATGTGCCGTGTCAAAAGACACTGATAGTAAAAAATATTGACTTCATAGTTTTCATAGGAAAGATTATGAACACGACTCAGAGTTCGGAAAGCAGAAATGCCAGGTTGAAGATTATTGAGGATAAGGCAACAGATTAATTAGGGGTACAGTGTCCCATCTTCCCAGGCTGCTGGCCTGGAGTAGAATCAGATGGGGCCAGAGTAGTGGAATAGTGGTGTGGTTTTAACGGGTGCAGGGTTACTTGGTTAGGGCAATTTCTTCAAAGTGTAATGAATTCATACTACAGAATAGTAGGCTGATACACAGCCAATACTGATGGCGGCATGCACCTATAACATTTGTTTACAGACCGCCATAATACCAACGAAGAAGAAGGAGACAGGTGAGAACACACTAAACGCTCAGGTGAAACTCTCCAAAACAATCCAAGAAAGTATGCATCAATGACAATATGACTATGAAATGTTATTACATTGAAGAAGCAAACAGAAAAGGAATTCACTCAACATGAACATTTGTTTTGCGTAGCATTTCGGCTGCTAATGGTCGCTGTATGGTTATGCTTGGTGCATTGATCAGTTTTCTCAATGCTACATGTAGTTGTTAATTGACAATGTCATTGTTGGCACCTTTCACACACTTGTTTATTCATGCAAATTAAGGCATGTCTTTATGCTTTTATGCAAATTAAGGCATATTTTTTTGTTAATACTGCTGGTTTATTTGCCTACTAGCTTTATATATTGTTCAAAGCTCCACCACATGCTATATGCTACACTAAATAGCCACTGCTAATTTAGCCTGCTTTAGCTCTGGCTTACCACGCCACATGTTTTATTGCATCCAACTATTCATACCCCTTGACTTATTCCACATGTTGTTGTGTTACAGCCTGAATTCAAAATGTATTAAATAAGTCTCATCCATCTATACACAATAACCCATAATGACAAAGTGAAAACATGTTTTTAGAAATTGCTGCACATTTTTTGAAAATGAAATACATAAGTATTCAGACCCTTTGCTATGACACTCCAAACTGAGTAGAAACTAGACCATGAAGTCTGCTGAGATAGAATTGTGATATATCTGGGGAAGGGTGTAAAACTATTTCTAGAGTGATGAAAGTTTCCAAAAACTCAGTGGTCTCCATCATTAGGAAATGTAAAAAATGTGAAACTACCCAGACTCTGCCTAGAGCTGGCCCTCCTACCAAAGTGAGCAACCGGACAAGAAGGACCTCGGTCAGGGAGGTGACCAAGAACTTGATTACCACTCTGACAGATCAACAGAGTTCCTTGGCTGAGATGGGAGAACCTGCCAGAAGGACAACCGTCTCAACAGCACTTCACCAATCTGGGCTTTATGGGAGTGGCCAGACGGAAACCACTCCTGAGAAAAAGGCACATGACAGCACACCTAGAATTCTCAAAAATGGCTTTGAAAGAATGAGAGCATTTGACAAAAATATCCTGTTGTCTGATGAGTCAAAAATGTGACTAATTGGCCTGAATGCAAAGCAGTATGTCTGGAGAAAACCAGACGCAGCTCATCAGTCGTCTACCACCATCCCTACCATGAAGCATGACCATCATGCTATGGGGATGCTTTTTAGTGGCAGAGATTGGGAGACTAATAGAGGGAATAATGAATGGAGCCAAATACAGGCAAATTCTTGAGAACCTGCTTCAAAGTACAAATGATCTTTGACTGGGGAGGCGAGGATTTACATACCAACGGGACAATGACCCCAAGCATACAGCCAAAGCCATGCTGGAATGGCTTCAGAACAAGAAGATGAAAGTCCTTGAGTGGCCCAGCCAAAGCTCAGACTTGAATCCCATTGAAAATCTCTGGTAAGACTTGAAGACTGCTGTTCATCATCTAACTTAACTGAGCTTGAGGAAATCTGCAAGGAAGATTGGGAGAAAATCCCCAAATCCAAATTCACAAAGCTGATACAGACATCCCCAGGACGACTCAAAGCTGATACAGACATCCCCAGGATGACTCAAAGCTGATACAGACATCCCCAGGACGACTCAAAGCTGATACAGACATCCCCAGGATGACTCAAAGCTGATACAGACATCCCCAGGACGACTCAAAGCTGATACAGACATCCCCAGGACGACTCAAAGCTGATACAGACATCCCCAGGACGACTCAAAGCTGATACAGACATCCCCAGGACGACTCAAAGCTGATAGACATCCCCAGGACGACTCAAAGCTGATAGACATCCCCAGGACGACTCAAAGCTGTAAATGCAGCTAAAAGTGCTTCTATAAAGTATTGACTCAGGGGTGTGAATACTTAAATTCATGTTATATTTCTGTATTTCATTTTCAATAAATGTGCAAAAGAAAACCTTTTCTGAAGGCTCTGTATATGCATATTGCTATTGATATGTTTAAAAAATGTATATTTCTATTGCAATTTATTAATATTAAGGCAGTTAATAACTGAATTATGCATTCATGTACTATCTTTATGGCTTGCTATTATTTGCTATTTCTGTCTCCCTGCAGAAAAATATACACAGTCAAAAGTTTGGACAAACCTACCTACTATTTTTACTATTTTCTACATTGTAGAACAATAGTGAAGACATCAAAACTATGAAATAACACATATGGAATCATGTAGTAAACAAAAAAGTGTAAAACAAATCTAAATATATTTTAGATTTGAGATTCTTGGCATACTCTCAATCACACTCTTGGTATACTCTCAACCAGCTTCACCTTCAATGCTTTTCCAACAGTCTTGAAGGAGTTCCCACATATGCTGAGCACCTGTTGGCTGTTTTCCTGTCACTCTGCTGTCCAACTCATCCCAAACCATCCCAATTGGGTTCAGGTCATCTGATGCAGCACTCCATCACTCTCCTTATTGGTCAAATAGCCCTTACACAGCCTGGATGTGTGTTGGGTCATTGTCCTGTTAAAAAACAGGACAAGCGCAAATCAGATGGGATGGCGTATCGCTGCAGAATGCTGTGGTAGCCATGCTGGTTAAGTGTGCCTTGAATTCTAAATAAATCACAGACAGTGTCACCAGCAAAGCACCCCCACACCATCACACCTCCTCCTCCATGCTTCACAGTGGGAACCATATATGAGGAGACCATCCGTTCACATACTCTGCATCTCACAAAGACACAGCGGTTGGAACCAAAAATCTCACATTTCATTTCTCGTGTTTCTTGGCCCAAGCAAGTCTCTTCTTATTATTAGTGTCGTTTAGTTGTGGTTTCTTTGCAGGAATTCCACCATGAAGGCCTGATTCACGCAGTCTCCTCTGAACAGTTGATGTTGACATGTGTCTGTCACTTGAACTCTGTGTAGAATTGATTTGGGCAGCAATTTCTGAGGCTGGTAACTCTAATGAACTTATCCTCTGCAGCAGAGGTAACTGTGGGTCTTCCTTTCCTGTGGCCGCCCTCGTGAGAGCCAGTTTCATCCCAGCGCTTGATGGTTTTTGTGACTGCACTTTAAGAAACTTTAGAAGTTTTTGAAATGTTCCGGATTGACTGACCATCATGTCTGAAAGTTATGAGGGTCTGTCGTTTCTCTTTGCTTATTTGAGCTGTTCTTGCAATAATATGGACTTAGTCTTTTACCAAATAGGGCTATCTTCTGTATACCACCCCTACCTTGTCACAACACAACTTATTGGCTAAAACACATTAAAAAGGAAAGAAATTCCACAAATTAACTTTTAACTAGGCACACCTGTTAATTGAAATGCATTCCAGGTGACTGCCTCATGAAGCTAGTTGAGAGAATGCAAAGTGTGCAAAGCTGTCATCAAGGCAAAGCGTGGCTACTTTGAAGAATCTCAAAAGTAAAATATACTTTGACTTGTTTAACACTTTTTTGATTACTATATGATTCCATAAGTGTTATTTCACAGTTTTATTGTCTTCACTATTATTCTACAATGTAGAAAATAGTAAAAATAAAGAAAAACCCTTGAATGAGTAGGTGTGTCCAAACTTTTGACTCGTACTGTATACACAGTGCAAATGAAAATATTTAGACCCCTTGACTTTTTCTCAATTTTGTTACATTTTTTTTATTTTTTTTTATTTCACCTTTATTTAACCAGGTAGGCCAGTTGAGAACAAGTTCTCATTTGCAACTGCGACCTGGCCAAGATAAAGCATAGCAGTGTGAGCAGACAACACAGAGTTACACATGGAATAAACAATTAACAAGTCAATAACACAGTAGAAAACAAAGGGGGGAGTCTATATACAATGTGTGCAAAAGGCATGAGGAGGTAGGCGAATAATTACAATTTTGCAGATTAACACTGGAGTGATAAATGATCAGATGGTCATGTACAGGTAGAGATATTGGTGTGCAAAAGAGCAAGTAAATAAATAAAAACAGTATGGGGATGAGGTAGGTGAAAATGGGTGGGCTATTTACCAATAGACTATGTACAGCAGCAATTGGTTAGCTGCTCAGATAGCTGATGTTTGAAGTTGGTGAGGGAGATAAAAGTCTCCAACTTCAGCGATTTTTGCAATTCGTTCCAGTCACAGGCAGCAGAGTACTGGAACGAAAGGCGGCCAAATGAGGTGTTGGCTTTAGGGATGATCAGTGAGATGCACCTGCTGGAGCGCGTGCTACGGATGGGTGTTGCCATCGTGACCAGTGAGCTGAGATAAGGCAGAGCTTTACCTAGCATGGACTTGTAGATGACCTGGAGCCAGTGGGTCTGGCGACGAATATGTAACGAGGGCCAGCCGACCAGAGCATACAGGTCGCAGTGGTGGGTGGTATAAGGTGCTTTAGTGACAAAATGGATGGCACTGTGATAGACTGCATCCAGTTTGCTGAGTAGAGTGTTGGAAGCCATTTTGTAGATGACATCGCCGAAGTCGAGGATCGGAAGGATAGTCAGTTTTACTAGGGTAAGCTTGGCGGCGTGAGTGAAGGAGGCTTTGTTGCGGAATAGAAAGCCGACTCTTGATTTGATTTTCGATTGGAGATGTTTGATATGAGTCTGGAAGGAGAGTTTGCAGTCTAGCCAGACACCTAGGTACTTATAGATGTCCACATATTCAAGGTCGGAACCATCCAGGGTGGTGATGCTAGTCGGGCATGCGGGTGCAGGCAGCGATCGGTTGAAAAGCATGCATTTGGTTTTACTAGCGTTTAAGAGCAGTTGGAGGCCACGGAAGGAGTGTTGTATGGCATTGAAGCTTGTTTGGAGGTTAGATAGCACAGTGTCCAATGACGGGCCGAAAGTATACATTAGAGCCTTATTCTAAAATGTATTCAATAGTTTTTTTCCCCTCATCTACACACAATACCCAATAATGACAAAGCCTAAACAGGCTTATAGATTTTTTTGCAAATGTATTAAAAATAAAAAACAGATACCTTATTTACATGTAAGTATTCAGACACTTTGCTATGAGACTCGAAATTGAACTCAGGTGCATCCTGTTTCCAAATATCATCCTTGAGATGTTCCTACAACTTCATTGGATTCCACCTGTGGTAAATTCAATTTATTGGACATGATTTGGAAAGGCACACACCTGTCTATTTAAGGTCCCACAGTTGACAGTGCATGTCAGAGCAAAAACCAAGCCACGAGGTCGAAGGAATTGTCCATAGAGCTCCGATACAGGATTGTGTCGAGGCACAGATCTGGGGAAGGGTACCAAAACATTTCTGCAGCATTGAAGGCCCCTAAGAACACAGTAGCCACCATCATTCTTAAATGGAAGAAGTTTGGAACCACCAACACTCTTCCTAGAGCTGGCCACCCAGACAAACTGAGCAATCGGGGGAGGAGGGCCTTAGTCAGGGAGTTGACTAAGAACCAGATGGTCACTGACAGAACTCCAGAGTTCCTCTGTGGAGATGGGAGAACCTTCCAGAAGGACAAACATCTCTGCAGTACTCCACCAATACAGCTTTTATGATAGAGTGGCCAGACAGAAGCCACTACTCAGTAAAAGGCACATGACAGCCACTTGGAGTCTGCCAAAAGGCCCCTAAAGGACTCTCAAACCATGAGAACAAGATTCTCTTGCCTGATGAAACCAAGATTTAATTATTTCGCCTGAATGCCAAGTGCCACGTCTGGAGGAAACCTGGCACCATCCCTACAGTAAAGCATGGTGGTGGCAGCATCATGCTGTGGATATTTTTTGCAGCGGCGGGGACTGGGAGACTAGTCAGGATTGAGGGAAAGATGAACGGAGCAAAGTACAGGGAGATCCTTGATTAAAAAAAACTTCTACAGAGAGCTCAGGACCTCAGACTGGGGCGAGGATCACCTACCAACAGGACAATGATCCTAAGCACACAGCCAAGACAATGCAGGAGTGGCTATAGGACAAGTCTCTGAATGTCTTTGAGTGGCCCAGCTCGAGTCCAGACTAGAACCTGATCGAACATCTCTGGATAGACCTGAAAATAGCTGTGCAGCGATGCTCCCCATCCAACCTGACAGAACTTGAGAGGATCTGCTGAGAAGAATGGGAGAAACTCCCCAAATACAGGTGTGCCAAGCTTGTAGCGTCATACCCAAGAAGATTTGAGGCTGTAATAGCTGCCAAAGGCTCTTCAACCAAAGTACTGAGTAAAGGGTCTGAATACTTACTGTATGTAAATGTAATATTTCATTTTTTAAAATATATATACACACACACACACACACATACATTTGCAAAAATAAACAGTTTTTGCTTTGTTGTTATGGGGTATTGTGTAGATTGATAAGGGGGGAAAAATACAATCCAAGGCTGTAACTTAAAATGTGGAAAAAGTCAAGGGGTCTGAATACTTTCCGAATGCACTGTATCAAGACTATAACTGTAAGGGCACAAGGTAGAGACCCAAATGCAGACATTAAAAGGGGTAGGCAAAAGGGAGGTCGGGGACTGGCAAGAGTTCATAAACCAGGTCAGAGTCCAAACAGTACCAGTGGATAGATAGGCTTGAGGTCACAACAGGCAGGGGTTCAGTGAACAGGTCCGAGTCCAAACGGTACAAGGGGATAGGCAGGCTCGAGGTCAGGACAGGCAGAGAGGTCAGGCAGGCTCGAGGTCAGAGCAGGCAGAGTGGTCAGGCAGGCTCGAGGTCAGGACAGGCAGAGAGGTCAGGCAGGCTCGAGGTCAGAGCAGGCAGAGTGGTCAGGCAGGCTCGAGGTCAGGACAGGCAGAGAGGTCAGGCAGGCTCGAGGTCAGAGCAGGCAGAGTGGTCAGGCAGGCTCGAGGTCAGGACAGGCAGAGAGGTCAGGCAGGCTCGAGGTCAGAGCAGGCAGAGTGGTCAGGCAGGCTCGAGGTCAGAGCAGGCAGAGTGATCAGGCAGGCTCGAGGTCAGAGCAGGCAGAGTGGTCAGGCAGGCTCGAGGTCAGAGCAGGCAGAGTGGTCAGGCAGGCTCGAGGTCAGAGCAGGCAGAGTGATCAGGCAGGCTCGAGGTCAGAGCAGGCAGAGTGGTCAGGCAGGCTCGAGGTCAGAGCAGGCAGAGTGATCAGGCAGGCTCGAGGTCAGAGCAGGCAGAGTGGTCAGGCAGGCTCGAGGTCAGAGCAGGCAGAGTGGTCAGGCAGGCTCGAGGTCAGAGCAGGCAGAGTGATCAGGCAGGCTCGAGGTCAGAGCAGGCAGAGTGGTCAGGCAGGCTCGAGGTCAGAGCAGGCAGAGTGATCAGGCAGGCTCGAGGTCAGAGCAGGCAGAGTGGTCAGGCAGGCTCGAGGTCAGAGCAGGCAGAGTGGTCAGGCAGGCTCGAGGTCAGAGCAGGCAGAGTGGTCAGGCAGGCTCGAGGTCAGAGCAGGCAGAGTGATCAGGCAGGCTCGAGGTCAGAGCAGGCAGAGTGGTCAGGCAGGCTCGAGGTCAGAGCAGGCAGAGTGATCAGGCAGGCTCGAGGTCAGAGCAGGCAGAGTGGTCAGGCAGGCTCGAGGTCAGAGCAGGCAGAGTGATCAGGCAGGCTCGAGGTCAGAGCAGGCAGAGTGGCAGGCAGGCTCGAGGTCAGAGCAGGCAGAGTGGTCAGGCAGGCTCGAGGTCAGAGCAGGCAGAGTGATCAGGCAGGCTCGAGGTCAGAGCAGGCAGAGTGGTCAGGCAGGCTCGAGGTCAGAGCAGGCAGAGTGGTCAGGCAGGCTCGAGGTCAGAGCAGGCAGAGTGGTCAGGCAGGCTCGAGGTCAGAGCAGGCAGAGTGGTCAGGCAGGCTCGAGGTCAGAGCAGGCAGAGTGGTCAGGCAGGCTCGAGGTCAGAGCAGGCAGAGTGGTCAGGCAGGCTCGAGGTCAGAGCAGGCAGAGTGGTCAGGCAGGCTCGAGGTCAGAGCAGGCAGAGTGGTCAGGCAGGCCCGAGGTCAGAGCAGGCAGAGTGGTCAGGCAGGCTCGAGGTCAGAGCAGGCAGAGTGGTCAGGCAGGCCCGAGGTCAGAGCAGGCAGAGTGGTCAGGCAGGCTCGAGGTCAGAGCAAAAATCACATCCAACACTTATCAAGAAAACAGCCTATCATACTTTTAAAACTCACCTCACTGTGATGATACATTTGAAGAAAGAGCTTCAACAGCGAGTTGAAACAGTGTAAAATATGTTTGTTGTTTCAAAGCCTAATACAACGAAATGGACAGTGCTTTCTAAGGTGATGATTAATTTCAATTCCCCCATATGCATATTAGCGCTTATGCATATGCATAGGCTTATGAGCCCAAGCCCCCCACCAAAGAAAACATAATTAAAATGTTGATTGTGTCGTTATACAATACGAATCCTACCACATATTATGCATGAAAAAAAACATCAAACATAACTGATTTAAAATGTATTTGATACATAGTTGGTATAGTCTGTGAGTGTGGACTGTATTATTATGCTTACTGGATGAACTGGTTACCTTACGCTCCAAAATGTCTATCCATGAGTCTGGGAGAGAATGTATAGCCCTAGGCAATGCTGCTGGTTCATTGATTGTGCAGGGCGGCTTACAGTTGGCCTACAATTAGTGAATTTGTATTTGATTTTGATTAGCCTAGTAACATTACCTTTAGCTATACAGCATATCTCACCACCATGCGTTTCCATCTCCTCACTCCTGTATTCCTTTCTCAAGCGCGCAGACGGGCTGTCAACAGTTTAGTGAAATTTGTTTAGTTGTGAAAACATGTTACTATCGATGTTCCCGAACGGATTTCACTTGGTTTTCCAAATTAAGCACTTGCTAGCTGCAGGATCAAGGTTGGAGAGCCCATGGCATACAGAGTTTGGGCGGAATATCCCCTGTCCTGCAGCGAAAAAATGCTCCTCAAACAGTGGTTGATGCGTGGAGTGAAACAAGGGTTCTTATATTTATTTCTCAGCTGCTAATATTAAGCACATGCTCCGCTATAAAACCGAAGTCGCCTACAAAACTGACTGGCGGGAAAGCACGCGGCCTCCATTTACTATTCGAGTACATACAGATGACATGTCCTTTGTCCCCTGCCCATTTGATAATGGGACATTCTAAATCGAAACAAATTGTACATACTAGTAAAGGCAAGCAGTAGCGGTGCGTGCGTAAAATCACTGGGGAAGCCAAAAAGCCACATTATGTGATGTGTGATGTGATGTGATGTGATAGTTGCGTTGTTTGCTCAATAACCTGTTAATTAATATGTTTGCAACGGTGATATATAGGCCTAAAGGCCGAGACAATAAGAAGTCACAGTGGCAGAATACATTCAACCACACATATATTTTATAAAAAACACCCACTGAAGACAAGATTACATTGAGAATAGTCTGATGGGTGAAAATATGATCACTTGATGAGAGAACAGCTGCGCAGCCTGAGGCAAGGAACAGAGCAAGTATTTTTGCTACTTTCTCAAATCATCAATACCCTATGGTCTCTTCATGCAGCCCATGTCTGTTCTGATTTCTAAGACATTCTAAGGTTTGTATCATTCACAACTAAGGTTGACAAATAACTAAATCTAGCATATAGGACTTGTTTAAAATAATAACTTTTACGCTCAACATAGCCACTTCACATGCGCACTCGCTGGTTAAATTATATTCTTCTTACTATAAAATTAAATAATGGCACAGGACTATATGTGTCACGCCCTGACCTTAGAGAGCCTTTTTATTTCTCTATTTGGTTAGGTCAGGGTGTTATTTGGGTGGGCATTCTAGTTTTCTATTTCTTTGTTGGCCGGTAGGGTTCCCAATCAGAGGCAGCTGTCTATCGTTGTCTCTGATTGGGAATCATACTTAGGCAGCCTGTTTTCCACACTAGTTTGTGGGATCTTGTCTTTGCATAGTTGCTGTTTAGCGCTACAGAGCTTTACGTTCGTTTATATTTTGTGGTTCATTTAATAAAGTAAGATGAACACTTTCCACGCTGCGCTTTGGTCTCACTCATTCAACGACAGACGTAACACTATGACATGGAGCATAGCCATATAACTAACATACAGTAGGCCAACTCATATTCTGTTCTTCTTCATTACATTTCGTCATATCATAATGTTTCTTTAGACCTGACTAAAAGATATAATGGATTTATTTTGATGGTGTATATTAATTACATTTCTTTTTTGTACTTTTTAATGTAGATGTTCCACGCATCAGCATCAGCAGTTTATATGTGTGGAGGCCTGGAGATGCTCAACATGTTTATATTAAATAACGGCCAATTAGCATGAGACCAGCAGTCTTTTGCATGAAAATAACCGGCTGACAATATTTCATGACCGCCACAGCCCTAAATATGATAAAGACCTTACAGATCTTTGAAGTGTCTTCATCAGTATAAAAATGTGAAAGACCTGTTAATGTTTTGTTGTCATTTGATAATTTGCAAAGAAAAGATAAAGCCCTTGAAACTTAAAAATCATGTCTTGATAAAGAAATGTTGTAGTTATTTTACGGTATTAATTTAAAAAAATATTTTCTCACATCCTTTGTTATAGCATAAGTGTACATTTGACCATTTAAAGTTACCAATGAGAAGTTTATCAGCACACCATATAGGAGCAGGGAATATACAAAAAGAGGGATTCCCATTTACAGTATTTAAACTAGAGGTCGACCGATTAATCGGAATGGCCTATTAATTAGGGCCGTTTTCAAGTTTTCATAACAATCGGAAATCGGTATTTTTGGGCGCCGATTTGTTTTATTTTTTATAACTATATTTAACTAGGAAAGTCAGTTAGAAACACATTCTTATTTTCAATGACGGCCTAGGAACGGTGGGTTAACTGCCTTGTTCAGGGGCAGAACGACAGATTTTCACCTTGTCAGCTCGGGGGATCCAATCTTGCAACGTCACAGATAACTAGTCCAACACAATAACGACCTGCCTCTCTCTCATTGCACTCCACAAGGAGACTGCCTGTTACACGAAAGCAGTAAGCCAAGGTAAGTTGCTAGCTAGCATTAAACTTATCTTGTAAAAAACAATCAATCATAATCACTAGTTAACTACACATGGTTGATGATATTACTAGATATTATCTAGCGTGTCCTGCGTTGCATATAATCTGACTGAGCATACAAGTATCTAAGTATCTGACTGAGCGGTGGTAGGCAGAAACAGACGCGTAAACATTCATTCAAACAGCACTTTCGTGTGTTTTGCCAGCAGCTCTTCGTTGTGCATCAAGCATTGCACTGTTTATGTCTTCAAGCCTATCAACTCCCAAGATGAGGCTGGTGTAACCGAAGTGAAATGGCTAGCTAGTTAGCGCGCGCTAATAGCGTTTGAAACGTCACTCGCTCTGAGCCTTGCAGTGGTTGTTTCCCTTGCTCTGCATGGGTAACGCTGCTTCGATGGTGGCTGTTGTTGTTGTGTTGCTGGTTCGAGCCCAGGGAGGAGCGATGAGAGGAACGGAAGCTATACTGTTACACTGGCAATACTAAAGTGCCTATAAGAACATCCAATAGTCAAAGGTTAATGAAATAGAAATGGTATAGAGGGAAATAGTCCTATAATTCCTATAATAAGTACAACCTAAAACTTCTTACCTGGGAATATTGAAGACTCATGTTAAAAGGAACCACCAGCTTTCATATGTTCTCATGTTCTGAGCAAGGAACTGAAACGTTAGCTTTCTTACATAGCACATATTGCACTTTTACTTTTTTCTCCAACACTTTGTTTTTGCATTATTTAAACCAAATTGAATATGTTTCATTATTTACTTGAGGCTAAATTGATTTTATTTATGTATTATATTAAGTTAAAATAAGTGTTCAATAATCGGTATCGTCGTTGAAAAATCATAATTTAAACTCCAGAAGAAGGGATCTATACAGTATTTAAACTCTAGAAGAAGGGATCTATACAGTATTTAAACTCTAGAAGAAGGGATCTATACAGTATTTAAACTCTAGAAGGGATCTATACAGTATTTAAACTCTAGAAGGGATCTATACAGTATTTAAACTCCAGAAGAAGGGATCTATACAGTATTTAAACTCCAAAAGAAGGGATCTAATTAGGCACTACACAGGATTCTTATTTAGATCAGTGATACTATCAAGAGCAGTGTGTGGTTTCCCTTTTCCTTCATCAGGTTCTACATGGCACCTTTATTCTTAGACTGTAGTGTTTAGGAGTTTTAGCGAGAGAAGAAACAACACCAAAAGAGAAGGTATCTAATTATGCACAAAACAGGACTCACCATAATAGTGTTTTCAACCTTTTCCTCTTGCAAGGTGTTACACAACTCTTGATTAAGTGGTGTTACAATACACCATGTCATGCCTCAGAACACCTTAGGTTGAATGTTTCAGTGCACCTTAAATCTGTCTCATAACCCCTTACACACACGTGCTTCAAAACTCCAGGTTTCCTCTCTTTAAAGTTGGTGTCAGTGCAGTTGCCACTAGTTTGTGTTACAAAACACTGCATTTTAACAGTGTATATAGTGTTATTAACATTCATATCATAACACAACCTAAGCAGGTTCTTCACACACACACATACACACACACACACACACACACTGAGACAGCATGAATGTGAATGGCTGGGAATCCATTTTCTCCTCCAGTTGATGACTATAAATATGTAGAATTTGTCCACTCTGTTCTGAAAGGGAGACCCAGTCCACCCTCCACACCCTCTTCAACCCTGTCTAATAAACACAGCATCATCTCTTCAGGATCAAGATGTGCACAAATGGGGATGGGCTGAATCAAACCCGGACAGATTGATAGGGTCATGACTTTTATCATAACATCCTGATCTGCACCGTTCTCCGCTGCTGTCCATCACACCAACCGTGTGCTTCAGAATTGACAGGATCACCACTAACCGGGGCATCTATCTATCTATTCGTAAATAATCTGCAAATTGTTAAATAGCCTACGACACCTGTTCAGAACTTCAACGCGCAATTCCCAAAGGACATAAACAAGGTCCTCACATCGCTGACCCATTGGCTACAGTCCTTTACTGAGTATGAATTATTGATCAGACAGGTGGAAAATACGGCCCCTCTGGCGTCTCTCGACGTGGTATGTCACATCACTGACAGAACGCAAAAAAGTGATGAAAGTGTAGACCACCAATTAAACCGTTTTCAACCGGTAAAATATTATTCCTAATTATACTCACTCAGCCTCGCAGGTGAACCGGAGGAGCGATGTTGCCCGGCATTCCGGTCTCTCTCTCTCTCTCTCTCTGGAAGCTCTTCAAATGAGTTCTCTTGGGACAGCGCACGCCTTGGCTTTTGCAAGCATTCTCTGCAAAGATCCGCCCTCCTCACTCACTCACAACCATCCCTCAATTTTCTGCGATATAAAACGTGAAATCAGCATAGCACTGTGCAAAACTGTAGTTTTCCGTTTCTGGAGCAGAAGTAGCGGCTTCTGTTTCTATTTTAGAAGATGCTTCTCGCGCTACCAGGGGCTCATCTCTCGGTTTCCTTTCCTGTCCATCTGTGCTCGCGATTGCTCTGGACCATGTGATGGAGGCAGGAGGTAGGAGGCAGGCGCCCTACCCATTCCCTGACGCGACCTCCTCCACATAGCTCCCCCCAATGGACAGCCTAAGAAATAATAAAAAGAGGTCTAAATAAATAATATTGAGGATATGGGGACACGCACAGTATTTCTTGCGAGATGATAATGATCTAAATATAAATAATTCATAATAATAACCTCTGTATTTATTCCTCATCAAAGTCTAGAATATTCTCATTGTAAAACATTGGAGCCATGCCACATAAGAGAGGCCACTGCTGCCTGGGCTATATAATACATACATAGTGCATGAGCTTGGGTCTAAGTAAGGAAACTATTCATTCACATTGCATGTAGCCCACAGCAAGTTTCTGGTAGCTTCCCTTTTTCCATTTATACTGGGCCTTTATGGGGAATGTCCAGTGTGAGAGAAGGAGTGAGTGAAAAAGAGAGGGGGGGAGACCGAGAGAGAGGGAGGAAGAGACAGAGAGACAGAGAGAGAGAGAGTAGCTCTGTTAAACCAGATATCTAACAGAACAGAGTAGGGAGAGTATTGCACGCTGTCCTAGATGGAAAACAAATCATTCAATCATGCATCAACATACACAAATATACACACAATTAAGCTAAATATGCTGATTGGCAAAACAGTGATGTATAGGGGCAGTTGGAAATACCCTGATGGATCAAGACTGCTAAGACATGGGTGGTGTATATGTTGCTCTTGACGTTCGAATGGGCTTGCACTCACATGATGAATTGGTTGTCATTGTCAGTGGTGTATGCATGCATGCATGTTTGAGCGTGTGTGTGAGATTAGGTGAATGCATGTATGTGTATGTGTGTGAGAGAGAGAGAAAGGGAGAGACGCTCTCAAGGAGAGAAAAGCCTCGTCCCTTTCTGCTTGTCAGAACTCCTTGTATTGTTGCCGGCCATGCACCCGACTCTTGGGCCTCTGCTACAATGCAGCTCTCCTCAGCGCACCATGGCACTGACTGGCCTGTCACTTTTAGTTAGTGTCTGTGTGGGGAATGGGGATGGGAACAACAGACCCCCACGGCCTATAGGGCCAGACTGGACACACAACAGCCCAGTCACACACACACACACACACACACACACACACACACACACACACACACACACACACACACACACACACACACACACACACACACACACACACACACACACACACACACACACACACACACACACACACACACACACACACACACACACACACACACACACACACACACACACACACACACACACACACACACACACACACACACACACACACACACACACACAGAGAGAGAGAGACAAACACACTGGGGCGATAAGGAGGTGTCAAAGGATAGCGGTGGTGAAAGGGGAACACAAGGAAACCTCCATTAGTTGTTGTAATAGAGTTCAGCCTTATTCCTGCTGGGCTGAACTGGGCTGCCTGCACCATACTAACACAACAGGCCTGCTTTTTCACTATTTCTAAAGAAACACAAGATTTAAAGAAACCCACAGTTCACAGACATGCTTTAAAAAAAACACAGCTCACAGCCTTGCTTTTAATTAAAGAAACATGTGTTCTATATAACACATGACTTTGCATTGGGTTATTATTCAACACTAAAAAAGCAGTCTGGTTCGTAATGTCTGGTTGTACTCATTGTATTGACTCACTGTATTGATTAAGAGATAGACCATCTTTAGCATTGTTCAGTATTCTGAACACACTGACAAAACAGCAAATGATGATGAGGATAGTGACATCTTATAACTTTGTCTCATACTATACTCTTGCTATACTTATATCAGATTACCATCCTGGGCTCCAAAAACACATTACACAACTCAAATCCCTCTAGTAATAGAAAACACATCCTCCACAGTGTAAAACATGTCCCCGCCCACCCGCCTCTAAAATACTAATCAGATATATTTCTAGTTGTATAGCGAGGTGGGCTACTGGGCCTAGGCTGGGCTGAGCGATGTGGGGCGATGGAGAGCGAGGGAGAGGGGGCTTTTAAGGAGTGGAGCGGAGGAGTGTGTGATGTTAAAGATTTATCACGCTTGTGCAGGGACGAGATGGGAACCTACCATGGCAACCAGAACCAACCAGGCATCTGAAAGAGACTGCTCTTAAAGGCTTTTCTATTATGGACCAGACCACAATCAGAAAGAGCAGGACAGAGGGCCAAGGTGGAGGAGGAGGAGGGGAAAGAGGAGAGGAGTAGGAGGAAGAGGAGGAGGGGGGAACAGAGGAGAAGGAGAAGGGGAAGGAGGAGGAGGAGGAGGAGGAGGGGAAAGAGGAGAGGAGTAGGAGGAAGAGGAGGAGGGGGGGGAACAGAGGAGAAGGAGAAGGGGAAGGAGGAGGAGGAGGAGCCAGAGATTGGTATAGATGGAGAATGGAAGGACGAAGGGTCATGGTTAAGGTGGAGGAGGAGAATGGAAGGATGAAGGGTCATGGTTAAGGTGGAGGAGTAGAATGGAGGGATGGTCATGGTTAAGGTTGAGGAGGAGAATGGAAGGATGAAGGGTCATGGTTAAGGTGGAGAGGGAGAATGGAAGGATGAAGGGTCATGGTTAAGGTGGAGGAGGAGGAGAATGGAAGGATGAAGGGTCATGGTTAAGGTGGAGGAGGAGGAGGAGGAGAATGGAAGGATGAAGGGTCATGGTTAAGGTGGAGGAGGAGAATGGAAGGATGAAGGATGAAGCGTCAGGGTTAAAGTGGAGGAGGATAAAGACTAAGAGGAGGAGAAGAAAGAAGAAGAGGGTGGAGAACCTTGGAGAGAGGGTGGAAGAGGAGAAAGACTAAGAGGAGGAGAAGAAAGAAGAAGAGGGTGGAGAACCTTGGAGAGAGGGTGGAAGAGGAGAAAGACTAGGAGGAGTAGAAGAAAGAAGAAGAGGGTGGAGAACCTTGGAGAGAGGGTGGAAGAGGAGAAAGACTAAGAGGAGGAGAAGAAAGAAGAAGAGGGTGGAGAACCTTGGAGAGAGGGTGGAAGAGGAGAAAGACTAGGAGGAGTAGAAGAAAGAAGAAGAGGGTGGAGAACTTGGAGAGAGGGTGGAGGAGGAGAGAAAATAGGATTGATTGATATAATAATATAATATATGCCATCTAGAAGCTTTTATCCAAAACACTTTATCGCCATGTGAGCATATATTTTACGTATGGGTGATCCCAGGAATCAAACCCACTACCTTGGTATTACAAGCGACATGCTCTTCTAACTGAAATACACAGGACCACAAGCGGCAAGAGAGATAGAGAGAGAGGAGGAGGGAGGAGCGGAGGAGTAAGCAGGAGTGGGCAACTCCAGTCCTCCAGGGCCTGAATGGTGTCACTCTTCTTCTCCATCCCTAGCAAACAGAGCTGATTAAACAAACTGCATTCTAAACTGAAGATCATGATTCGGTGATTATTGAAGTCAGGTGTGTTAGCTGAGGCTGGAGCAAAACTGTGACACTAATCAGGCCCTCGAGGACTGGAATTGCCCACCCCTGAGGGAGATGGTGGAGAGAATAGAATATGGTGAAATGTATTGATGGAAAATGTGTGAAAAAGGTAAGACACACACACAGAAACACAGGCCCTGCTCTCCTTGTCTACCTCCTGACTGCATCGTCAACCGCAACAGCCTACCTCACAAGGTCGTAAGGTCTAGAAACTGGGCTTGTGAACTCAGTAATAAACCCCTCTAATTATCCAGTGTCTATTTTATGATCAGTAACACTAAGGACATAGATTTGAGAAATATACACTCATATCCCAAAACTGAAATCTATGAAGGAGGTGTTGCTTTCTATCACTTCTCTTCTCCCTCTCTCTATCCAGTCTTGATACAGTCACAGTATCTTCATACTGTCTATTACCACATAGTTTTCTACTAGTGGATGTATTTCCCTTCATTCAGAACGGTATATTTTATGATACATCTGATTTACCTTTTTAAATGCCCTTTCAAATCAGAGTTGAAACCTAATTTAACCTTACACACATTTGTGAAATAGTCAGCAGGGTCTTTTAAATGCAGAATAGGACAAATAAGACCAGACACAATAGGCTTGTAAAAAAGGCCATCCTGCTCTTCTCTCTACCTAACTTCCCCTTAAGTCCCATTAGTTTGGCTGCTCAGCCTACCTAAGTTATCCATCAACCATCATAGCCCTGCCTATCCCAACTAATAAGTGCTCGGAAATGCGCATCTGGACACTGCACCCGCCCACTCAGGTCAGTGTTATCGTCACCTGAAGTTTTCAAAAAGATAAATAATAAAGTAAAGTACAAATACTCCAAAAAACGACTCAACCCTTGTGTAGTCTTACCATTCTGTATACTCCCCTTGTGTAGTCTTACCATTCTGTATACTCCCCTTGTGTAGTCTTACCATTCTGTATACTCCCCTTGTGTAGTCTTAACATTCTGTATACTCCCCTTGTGTAGTCTTAACATTCTGTATACTCCCTTGTGTAGTCTTAACATTCTGTATACTCCCCTTGTGTAGTCTTAACATTCTGTATACTCCCCTTGTGTAGTCTTAACATTCTGTATACTCCCTTGTGTAGTCTTAACATTATGTATACTCCCCATGTGTAGTCTTAACATTCTGTATACATTCTGTATACTCCCTTGTGTAGTCTTAACATTCTGTATACTCCCCTTGTGTAGTCTTAACATTCTGTATACTCCCCTTGTGTAGTCTTAACATTCTGTATACTCCCCTTGTGTAGTCTTAACATTCTGTATACTCCCCTTGTGTAGTCTTAACATTCTGTAGTCTTAACATTCTGTATACTCCCTTGTGTAGTCTTAACATTCTGTATACTCCCCTTGTGTAGTCTTAACATTCTGTATACTCCTCTTGTGTAGTCTTACATTCATTCTGTATACATTCCCCTTGTGTAGTCTTAACATTCTGTATACTCCCCTTGTGTAGTCTTAACATTCTGTATACTCCCCTTGTGTAGTCTTAACATTCTGTATACTCCCCTTGTGTAGTCTTAAAATTCTGTATACTCCCCTTGTGTAGTCTTAACATTCTGTATACTCCCCTTGTGTAGTCTTAACATTCTGTATACACCCCTTGTGTAGTCTTACAATTCTGTATACTCCCCTTGTGTAGTCTTACCATTCTGTATACTCCCTTGTGTAGTCTTAACATTCTGTATTCTGTATACATTCCCCTTGTGTAGTCTTAACATTCTGTATACTCCCTTGTGTAGTCTTAACATTCTGTATACTCCCCCCATTGTGTAGTCTTAACATTCTGTATACTCCCCTTGTGTAGTCTTAACATTCTGTATACTCCCTTGTGTAGTCTTAACATTCTGTATACTCCCCTTGTGTAGTCTTAACATTCTGTATACTCCCCTTGTGTAGTCTTAACATTCTGTATACTCCCCTTGTGTAGTCTTAACATTCTGTATACTCCCTTGTGTAGTCTTAACATTCTGTATACTCCCCTTGTGTAGTCTTAACATTCTTAACATTCTAGTCTTAACATTCTGTATACTCCCTTGTGTAGTCTTAACATTCTGTATACTCCCCTTGTGTAGTCTTAACATTCTGTATACTCCCTTGTGTAGTCTTAACATTCTGTATACTCCCCTTGTGTAGTCTTAACATTCTGTATACTCCCCCTTGTGTAGTCTTAACATTCTGTAGTCTTAACATTCTGTATACTCCCCCCATTTGTGTAGTCTTAACATTCTGTATACTCCCCTTGTGTAGTCTTAACATTCTGTATACTCCCCTTGGGTAGTCTTAACATTCTGTATACACCCCTTGTGTAGTCTTACCATTCTGTATACTCCCCTTGTGTAGTCTTAACATTCTGTATACTCCCTTGCGTAGTCTTAACATTCTGTATACTTCCCTTGTGTAGTCTTAACATTCTGTATACTTCCCTTGGATAGTCTTAACATTCTGTATACTCCCCTTGTGTAGTCTTAACATTCTGTATACTCCCCTTGTGTAGTCTTACCATTCTGTATACTCCCCTTGTAGTCTTAACATTCTGTATACTCCCCTTGTGTAGTCTTAACATTCTGTATACTCCCCTTGTGTAGTCTTAACATTCTGTATATTCTGTATACCCCTTGTGTAGTCTTACCATTCTGTATACTCCCCTTGTGTAGTCTTAACATTCTGTATACTCCCTTGTGTAGTCTTAACATTCTGTATACTCCCCTTGTGTAGTCTTAACATTCTGTATACTTCCCTTGTGTAGTCTTAACATTCTGTATACTCCCCTTGTGTAGTCTTAACATTCTGTATACTCCCCTTGTGTAGTCTTAACATTCTGTATACACCCCTTGTGTAGTCTTACATTCTGTATTCTGTATACATTCTGTATACTCCCTTGTGTAGTCTTACCATTCTGTATACTCCCTTGTGTAGTCTTACATTCTGTATACTCCCCTTGTGTAGTCTTAACATTCTGTATACTCCCCTTGTGTAGTCTTAACATTCTGTATACTACCCCTTGTGTAGTCTTAACATTCTGTATACTCCCCTTGTGTAGTCTTAACATTCTGTATACTCCCCTTGTGTAGTCTTAACATTCTGTATACTCCCTTGTGTAGTCTTAACATTCTGTATAGTCTTGTGTAGTCTTAACATTCTGTATACTCCCTTGTGTAGTCTTAACATTCTGTATATTCCCCTTGTAGTCTTAACATTCTGTATACTCCCCTTGTGTAGTCTTAACATTCTGTATACTCCCCTTGTGTAGTCTTAACATTCTGTATACTTCCCTTGTGTAGTCTTAACATTCTGTATACTCCCCTTGTGTAGTCTTAACATTCTGTATACTCCCCTTGTGTAGTCTTAACATTCTGTATACACCCCTTGTGTAGTCTTACCATTCTGTATACTCCCCTTGTGTAGTCTTAACATTCTGTATACTCCCTTGTGTAGTCTTAACATTCTGTATACTCCCCTTGTGTAGTCTTAACATTCTGTATACTCCCCTTGTGTAGTCTTAACATTCTGTATACTCCCCTTGTGTAGTCTTAACATTCTGTATACTCCCCTTGTGTAGTCTTAACATTCTGTATACTCCCCTTGTGTAGTCTTAACATTCTGTATACTCCCTTGTGTAGTCTTAACATTCTGTATACTTCCCTTGTGTAGTCTTAACATTCTGTATACTTCCCTTGGGTAGTCTTAACATTCTGTATACTCCCCTTGTGTAGTCTTAACATTCTGTATACTCCCCTTGTGTAGTCTTAACATTCTGTATACTCCCCTTGTGTAGTCTTAACATTCTGTATACTCCCCTTGTGTAGTCTTAACATTCTGTATACTCCCCTTGTGTAGTCTTAACATTCTGTATACTTAACATTCTGTATACCCTTGTGTAGTCTTAACATTCTGTATACTCCCCTTGTGTAGTCTTAACATTCTGTATACTCCCCTTGTGTAGTCTTAACATTCTGTAGTCTTACCATTCTGTAGTCTTATCCCCCCTTGTGTAGTCTTAACATTCTGTATACTCCCTTGTGTAGTCTTAACATTCTGTATACTCCCCTTGTGTAGTCTTAACATTCTGTATACTCCCTTGTGTAGTCTTAACATTCTGTATACTCCCCTTGTGTAGTCTTAACATTCTGTATACTCCCCTTGTGTAGTCTTAACATTCTGTATACTCCCCTTGTGTAGTCTTAACATTCTGTATACTCCCTTGTGTAGTCTTACACATTCTGTATACTTCCCTCCCCTTGTGTAGTCTTAACATTCTGTATACTCCCTTGTGTAGTCTTAACATTCTGTATACTCCCCTTGTGTAGTCTTAACATTCTGTATACTCCCCTTGTGTAGTCTTAACATTCTGTATACTCCCCTTGTGTAGTCTTAACATTCTGTATACTCCCCTTGTGTAGTCTTACATTCTGTATTCCCTGTATATTCTGTATACTCCCTTGTGTAGTCTTAACATTCTGTATACTCCCCTTGTGTAGTCTTAACATTCTGTATACTCCTTGTGTAGTCTTAACCCTTGTGTAGTCTTAACATTCTGTATACTCCCCTTGTGTAGTCTTAACATTCTGTATACTCCCCTTGTGTAGTCTTAACATTCTGTATACTCCCCTTGTGTCTTAACAGTCTTAACATTCTGTATACTCCCCTTGTGTAGTCTTAACATTCTGTATACTCCCCATTTGTGTAGTCTTAACATTCTGTATACCCTTGTGTAGTCTTAACATTCTGTATACTCCCTTTGTGTCTTAACATTCTGTCTTAGTCTTAACATTCATTCTGTATACATTCCCTTGTGTAGTCTTAACATTCTGTATACTCCCCTTGTGTAGTCTTAACATTCTGTATACTTCCCTTGTGTAGTCTTAACATTCTGTATACTCCCCTTGTGTAGTCTTAACATTCTGTATACTCCCTTGTGTAGTCTTAACATTCTGTATACTCCCCTTGTGTAGTCTTAACATTCTGTATACTCCCTTGTGTAGTCTTAACATTCTGTATACATTCTGTATACCCTTGTGTAGTCTTAACATTCTGTATACTCCCTGTGTGTAGTCTTAACATTCTGTATACTCCCCTTGTGTAGTCTTAACATTCTGTATACTCCCCTTGTGTAGTCTTAACATTCTGTATACTCCCCTTGTGTAGTCTTAACATTCTGTATACTCCCCTTGTGTAGTCTTAACATTCTGTATACTCCCTTGTGTAGTCTTAACATTCTGTATTCCCTAGTCTTAACATTCTGTATACTCCCCTTGTGTAGTCTTAACATTCTGCATACTCCCCTTGTGTAGTCTTAACATTCTGTATACTCCCCTTGTGTAGTCTTAACATTCTGTATACTCCCCTTGTGTAGTCTTAACATTCTGTATACTCCCCTTGTCCTAAGGGTAACAAGTTACACGGCTTCACTAAACCCCTCAAATATAGCAGCTTAATTGAATTTTAAACCCCAGATCTATTTTGCATGAAGAAACAACCTGTTGTTCATCATAAACTTTGTGAATATCAGGGTTTTCCCTCTTCACAATGCAGAAAGACTGCAGTTAATCAGTGGTCACCACTGGTTTTTATTAAAACACCACTGTCATAATTGTTTTCTTTACTAAAGTAGAGGTTTATTATTATTATAATTATTGCTAAAGGTACTGCATAGGTGTAAACATGACTTTTTTTAGCAAGAGATAGTACTTGTATAACCTAAGAAAGTAGCAGAAATGTGTTTTTAATGCATTTTATTGAAGGGAAACTATAACGGTCTTGAACTTTTTTGGCAACAGAGTGATATGTTCTTATATACTGTACAATGAGGAATTCAACTACAAAATACAAGTCTTCTCCCATTTGTTGAACCATTGCCCCCACCCACAAATTGTATAAACAACAACAATAAATAATAATAAAATAAGATAATAGATACAAAACAAAAATGTGAAGAACATAAATCAATCAACTCTAATTTGCAAATGTAAGACAGTATGCAAGTGTGTGTGCATGGATGTATCTCACATGTGCAGCACATAGTATTTGTTTTACAGTCCTTCTTTGGGGGACAGAATTGGCATCGACTCCTTTTGCCTGCCCCAGCTGCAGCCTCAGGTGGATCAGGACAAGATTCAGCCCCCTGAACAGCTTTCACAAGCTCTGCAGAGGTTGTTGTGTGGGGGAGGCGCTCCCTTCTTTGAATGTGTGGGGTTACAAGTGCCTTTCCCAGCTGCTCCAGGAACACCCTCCTCTTGTTCCGCTTATCAGGCATCCAGGTAGGGTTGATCTTGTTCCATATCACGAAGGCATTGTATGAGGACACATCAATGATGTTATGGAAGGTGACCAGGGGCCAGCGGGCTGTCATCCTCCTACAGCTGTAAGTTCCAATCACCTTCTTCAGGTTGTCCACGCCTCCTTTGTTGTGGTTGTAGTCCAGGATGATGGCTGGCTTCATGTCCTCACAATCACTGATCTCAACCGTTTTGTGCAGTGTGCTCAGGAGGACCACATTCTTGTTCTTCTTTGGGAGGTAAGAAACTAGAGTGGTGGTGGGGGTGAAGGTAAACTTTGATGAGAAGGCCTCACTCCCCCTTGTTGTGAGGAGTGCAGGGGGGAGTTCAGGCTTGTTCTTTCTAACTGTGTCAACCATGGTGATCTTCCTCTTCCGGAGCTGCTGGCTGAGTGCAATCAGTAGCACACATAATCTCAATTTCTCATCGTGTGTGTGTGTCTTTGTGGATTTTGTGGTGTGTAAATGATTTTCAACTGCCGGGTCAAAAATGACCCTAAGACAATCTTTGTACCCTGGTGGTGTACAGCTTTCATGGAAATATGAACAAAGGAGATGTTTCACTTTTTCTGATGTTGGGGTCCCTCTAGGAAAAGTCATCAAATTTCAAGTTGAAAAAATATAATTTAGGGGCGTTTTCTCTGCTGTTAAACATAGTGGCGGGTCATTTTTTACCCAAGGGTTAAGTACACAAGGGTTAAGTACACAAGGGTTAAGTACACAAGGGTTAAGTACACAAGGGTTTAGGTAGTACTTTGAAGTATTTTTACTTAAGTACTTTACACCACTGGTGGTGACTATCAAGAGTACAGTGATGGGCCTCAACATCAGGTTCTAACACTGGACAGCACTATAGAGGGCAGACCCAAACCAATAAGTTATAAGTATATAGGGGTGAGGGCATGCACAGTGATCAACTGTTTTTTACATGGTCCTACGGATTTAGTGACCAATCGTTTTACAAGGCTAATATTTTACATGAGTTCAACATAAGCAATGCGGCCATGAAAAGGATGGAAGGCGTTCTCGAATGTTTGTGTTGATGTAATAGCGTCAAATGAACAGCGGGTGGCGCCTAAATTACGTAATGGTTTAGGACTCATCGCTCCTCAGTGACTCTAATGAGAGAAATATGCCATTCAGTAGCTGACACTGCGCTAATACTTTACTTTTAGGTTTCACCTTTACCAACATTTATTATGAAATTTGTAAACAAATTGTGAAAATATTGAAGCAAAAATATATCCGCACCTAAAATGTTGAGTAACAGGATATTTAAAACAATATCCTACCACTTTTGCATAATTATGTAGCCTACTCAATATAACATGTTATGAAAAGAGTTCGTATGAAAATTGTGTTTAAACTCTTGGGGGAAAAACATTACAGGGACCAGGTGAGAACACCAGACCAGTGTCACTGGACACTGTTAAATCCAAAGATCCGTTTTTGACACCATCTAGCCTATCCCCCTTCTTGCCCCGCTACACACACACACATACACTCGAGTGCTAGCGGTAGTAGGCTATCAACTCAAGTTACCCCTCTCACACACAAAGCGATCATTTTGGGGAAAGAAAATGCATGGGACGCCAGTGCCTGGAGCTTACAGACACAGTTTTCACCGTTAACCGAGCTTGAAGCCATTCTTTGCACTGAAAGGTCCTTGCCATAGTGAACCAGTCTAGACCGTTGTGTGTGTTTTCATCGTTTCTCGAGTGCTATTTGGGTTTTAATACAATGGGGTGCTGCAGCGGCCGTTGCACGCTCATCTTTCTTTGCACGATCCAGCTGGTGAGTGGCCGGTTATTTCTATAGCCGAATACAAAAAGTGTAATTTGCTCTGTTTTCTTGATTTTGTTTAGAAAATTAAATGTTGTTTTGGGTGAAACACATTTTTTAAATATTTGTTTTATCATGCCACGTTATTGTGAATTTACTGTGGACACTGACCAGTTTTGCTACCAGTGCTTTCGTGTTGAATTAGTGATAGCTGATGAAGGCAGCTTGATGGCTGGTGAAATACAATTGACATACAGTAGGCCTATTATGTGGCCAAACATCCACGTGCAGCACACTGTCTGTTTCTTTCCTTCACCTCGTCCGTTCCACGAGGATAGGCCACTTCGCGAGTCGCGAGGGAACATATGGCAAGATTCAAGAGTGGTGTGTGTGCACTCCCTTATCCACAAGCTAAAGTTATGTGCAGTTATTGGGCCAGATCAACTCACCACAAATGCAAAATAGCCCCTATGACACTGGTGCAAACATGTCCACGCACATCTGCTGACCAAACAATTGTACTGTAGCCTACAAGTGTATCCATGTACTGCTATCCAATGTGTACTGTGATTTGTGCGTGACAATTGCCACAGTAGCCTATTGTATTGGTGTTTTGTGCAACATCAGCACCATTGTTTCTTCTCAGCTAAAGTTGTTACTGTGACTGGCAAGTCCGAGTAGGCTAAGCTACATCAGTCACACAAGGGAGTTTTACAAAGACTGTTCAACCTCTTGTCACCGGTTGAGTCACTGTGTCAGGTGTCCGTTTGTAATCCTACCTCAGTGAAAACAAATACACGTGTGAGTTGGCTTTCATTGATTTCACAAATGGCCTGCTTTCAAACAGTTGATCCCTTTTTGACTGTGATGTACGATCCTATTAGTTTAGTTTGGATAGATCGTTTTGTAGGAGAGCTTCCACCCGACCAATAATCACCCTGGGAGTCTATGATCCACAAAGTGAGGCTTCAGCTAGTTACAACCTGCTGGAGAGAGATTGTTCCCTGGTTGTGATCAGTGGAGTGCGAGACGTGACATTTTACACATAATGGCTGTGAACTTGCCGTAAGTGCCCCCTCCCCATTCTAACTAAACACTGAATTTTTCGATCTTGCTCAGCCCCCCCCATCTCTCCCTCTCTCCACCATCCTGCTGCAGGGAGGGGAAAGTGGAGGTGACAGGGTGTGAGAATGTTATTTATGATGGCATTAAAAGAGCTCTCTCACACAGTGAGGTTGGGTAAGCCCCTAGTATACAACCATATCAACAGCTAAAATACCAGTAACCCCATCTCTACTCAACCATTTATTTGTTTAAAAAACCATAGCTCTGGTAATTCTTTCCATGCACCAGAGATTAGGTTTAAGGACATAGTGAAGGGAGGAGGGAGAGAGAGAGTAAAGCGCAGACATGAACACATTCATGGAATGTTTGCCTGTTTGGGGTGTGGGAGGGGAGGGGTACGACATTCTTAGAAAAGAGCTTCCGAAAGGGTTATTTGGCTGTCCCAATAGGAGAACCCTTTTTGGTTCCCAGTAGAACCCTCTGTGGAAAGGGTTCTATCTGGAACCAAAAATAGTTCTTCAAAGGGATTTCCTATGGGGACAGCCGGTTCTAGATAGCACTTTTTTTGTTAAGAGTGCATTTGTCCTCGACTAAGCTGTACCCCTGCACATTGACTCGATACCAGTACCCCCGGTATATAGCCTCATTAATGTTATTTTATTGTAACTTTTTTTAAACTTTAGTAAATTTTTTCTTAACTCTTATTTTTCTAAACTGCATTGTTGGTTAGGGCTTGTCCATTTCACAGTAAGGTCAACACCTGTTGTATTCAACGCATGTGACAATTATATTTTCATTTGATTTCCTCCTTCATGTCCCTGTTGAAACCATCATTAAAAAGTTCATGCCTTACTGGAGAGGAGAGGAGAAAGGGTTTTTTTCTCAGTCAAGAAGACACTTCTTAAGTAAAATGTGTGTGTGCAGTGGTCAGAATTCACGAAGGGGCCATGGTGATGTCATCCAGGTCCTATCAGGTCACAGTAACCCCCCGCTAGAGATCGATTGGTTCTCCTATAAACAACACAGCAGCATGGCATGGAACCATGCTTAAGCTGAGCTCTATTCCCAATAAGTGGTAGCTCAATTGCTGTATCCATTCCAAGCGCATGTGAAATTGACACATGGTTTTGTAGCAACGATTTGTACTTGATTTGAGTGGCTAGCGTTTATGACAGTTGTGGAGAATGTAGATGACAAAGGGTTCAATCAAAGTGATGTAAAGCCTTCAATTCACAACCTCAATCCATGTATAATACTGTACCTGTTGCAGTACAGTGGGTTACAATGTAACTCATACTCATGTCTTTGTCCATAACAATATTCTGCTCCATTTGCTCTCTCATATAGTGCCTAATCTCTAGACTGGTGAGTACAGCCGTGTTCCAGAGAGCTCCATTACTGTATGAAAAATAGTGTGAATGATGGTGGTGGAAATGTAATAGTATTTCTATCAACAATGCCATCATCTCCCATTCAGCAGCACTCTCCGCACTCTACCAGGGTGCTTCACTCCTCTCCCTGCCTCGGGGGTAGCTGCCTGCCTGGCTGTGGGATTCCTGGAGATCAATCTCCTCCCTGAATGCTCTTTGCTTCCGACGTAATGTGTGTAGGGGGGTCCAGGGCTGTTGACGACCGTCACCACAGGGCAGGAATGTGACACACGTTCAGTGCATTTGAGAAGTATTCACCTTTTCCACATTCTGTTACGTTACAGCCTTATTCGACATTTGATTAAATAGTCCCCCCCCATCAATCTACACACAATACCCCATAATGCCAAAGCAAAACCAGGTTTTGCAGAAATGTTTTGGTTCCCCAGATCTGTGCCTTGACACAATCTTTGTCTCGGAGCTCTATGGACAATTGGTTCGACCTCATGGCTTGGTTTTTGCTCTGACATGGACTGTCAACTTTGGTGTGTGCCTTTCCAAATCATGTCCAATCAATTGAGTTTACCACAGGTGGAATCCAATCAGGTTGTAGAAACGTCTCAAGGATGATCAATGGAAACAGGATGCACCTAAGCTCAGTTACGAGTCTCATAGTAAAGGATCTGAATACTAATGTATTATTGTTTATGATTTATTTGACCTTTATTTAACTATGCAAGTCAGTTAAGAATACATTCATATTGATAATGATGGCCTACCCCGGCCAAGCCTGGACAACGCTGGGCCAATTGTGCGCCACCCTATGGGACTACCAATATATCGACCATAAATAAGGTATTTCCGTTGGTATTTTTAATACATTTGCAAAAATGTCTAAAAACCTGTTTTCGCTTTATTATTATGGGATATTGTGTATACATTGATGAGGAAAAATATTTTATCCATTTTTGAATAAGGCTGTAACATTGCAAAATGTGGAAAAAGCAAGGGGTCTGAATACTTTCCGAATGCACTGAATGCACACGCAGACGGGCAGACAACAGGATGTTGTCCTTTTTTTTAGAGACATTTTCACCAGACAACTGCTCCCTGTTTTAGTTTACCTCATAAATGACGCACCAGTGTCTACATGTCACAGATACATTATTCACATGAGCTCGGCTGGTTTGTGTTTGTGTACGATATTGAAGACCTCTGAGGCTCATCCTTTCCCTAGTGTTTGTTGCTCCTCCTTGACCCCATTGAAACCATTGTTAGAAAGCGAACACTTCACTGGAGACACCTTCGGCCATTCACAGCTAGATACCTCTCCTGTTCTCTTTACCTCCTCCTTGACCTTCTTACTTCCCCTCCCCCTCCTTCCTTCTCTTCTGGAGGCCTGGGAGCACTGTCGTGTTGATAACACCTGTTTAGCCAGCAGGATTCCGGCCCTGGGAATTCACCCTTCACTAGGACACCAGGGATTACTGGACAACACACAGAGAGATAGAGGAGGAAAGAGGGCTGGGGAGAGAGGGCTGAGGGAGATGGAAAGAGAGGGTTGGGGGAGAGAGCACCTGGCCTAACCCTACTAGAATCTGAAGTCAAAAGTGTACTGTTTGCTGATGATCTGGTGCTTCTGTCCCCAACCAAGTCGGGCCTACAGCAGCACCTAGATCTTTTGCACAGATTCTGTCAGACCTGGGTCCTGAGAGTAATTCTCAGTAAGACAAAAATAATGGTGTTTCAAAAAAGGTCCATTTGCCAGGACCACAAATAGAAATGTAATTTAGACACCGTTGCCCTAGAGCACACAATGTTTACATACCTCGGCCTTAACATCAGCACCAGAGGTAACTTCCAATAAGCTGTGAATCATCTAAGAGTCAAGGCAAGAAGGTCCTTCTATGCCATCAAAAGGAACATAAAATTCAACATATCAATTAAGATCTGGCTAAAAATACTTGAATCAGTTATGCGACCCATTGCCCTTTATCAAATCAAATCAAATGTATTTATATAGCCCTTCGTACATCAGCTGATATCTCAAAGTGCTGTACAGAAACCCAGCCTAAAACCCCAAACAGCAAGCAATGCAGGTGTAGAAGCACGGTGGCTAGGAAAAACTCCCTAGAAAGGCCAAAACCTAGGAAGAAACCTAGAGAGGAACCAGGCTATGTGGGGTGGCCAGTCCTCTTCTGGCTGTGCCGGGTGGAGATTATAACAGAACATGGCCAAGATGTTCAAATGTTCATAAATGACCAGCATGGTCGTATAATAATAAGGCAGAACAGTTGAAACTGGAGCAGCAGCATGGCCAGGTGGACTGGGGACAGCAAGGAGTCATCATGTCAGGTAGTCCTGGGGCATGGTCCTAGGGCTCAGGTCCTCCGAGAGAGAGAGAGAGAATTAGAGAACGCACACTTAGATTCACAGAGGACACCGAATAGGACAGGAGAGCTACTCCAGAAATAACAAACTGACCCTAGCCCCCCGACACATTAACTACTGCAGCATAAATACTGGAGGCTGAGACAGGAGGGGTCAGGAGACACTGTGGCCCCATCCGAGGACACCCCCAGACAGGGCCAAACAGGAAGGATATAACCCCACCCACTTTGCCAAAGCACAGCCCCCACACCACTAGAGGGATATCTTCAACCACCAACTTACCATCCCGAGACAAGGCTGAGTATAGCCCACAAACATCTCCGCCATGGCACAACCCAAGGGGGGGCGCCAACCCAGACAGGATGACCACATCAGTGAATCAACCCACTCAGGTGACGCACCCCTTCCAGGGACGGCATGAGAGAGCCCCAGTAAGCCAGTGACTCAGCCCCTGTAATAGGGTTAGAGGCAGAGAATCCCAGTGGGAAGAGGGGAACCGGCCAGGCAGAGACAGCAAGGGCGGTTCGTTGCTCCAGAGCCTTTCCGTTCACCTTCCCACTCCTGGGCCAGACTACACTCAATCATATGACCCACTGAAGAGATAAGTCTTCAGTAAGGACTTAAAGGTTGAGACCGAGTTTGCGTCTCTGACATGGGTAGGCAGACCGTTCCATAAAAATGGAGCTCTATAGGAGAAAGCCCTGCCTCCAGCTGTTTGCTTAGAAATTCTAGGGACAATTAGGAGGCCTGCGTCTTGTGACCGTAGCGTACGTGTAGGTATGTACGGCAGGACCAAATCAGAGAGATAGGTAGGAGCAAGCCCATGTAATGCTTTGTAGGTTAGCAGTAAAACCTTGAAATCAGCCCTTGCTTTGACAGGAAGCCAGTGTAGAGAGGCTAGCACTGGAGTAATATGATCAAATTATTTGGTTCTAGTCAGGATTCTAGCAGACGTATTTAGCACCAACTGAAGTTTATTTAGTGCTTTATCCAGGTAGCCGGAAAGTAGAGCATTGCAGTAGTCTAACCTAGAAGTGACAAAAGCATGGATTAATTTTTCTGCATAATTTTTGGACAGAAAGTTTCTGATTTTTGCAATGTTACGTAGATGGAAAAAAGCTGTCCTTGAAATGGTCTTGATATGTTCTTCAAAAGAGAGATCAGGGTCCAGAGTAACACCGAGGTCCTTCACAGTTTTATTTGAGACGACTGTACAACCATTAAGATTAATTGTCAGATTCAACAGAAGATCTCTTTGTTTCTTGGGACCTAGAACAAGCATCTCTGTTTTTTCCGAGTTTAAAAGTAGAAAGTTTACAGCCATCCACTTCCTTATGTCTGAAACACATGCTTCTAGCAAGGGCAATTTTGGGGCTTCACCATGTTTCATTGAAATGTACAGCTGTGTGTCATCCGCATAGCAGTGAAAGTTAACATTATGTTTTCGAATAACATCCCCAAGAGGTAAAATATATAGTGAAAACAATAGTGGTCCCAAAACGGAACCTTGAGGAACACCGAAATTTACAGTTGATTTGTCAGAGGACAAACCATTCACAGAGACAAACTGATATCTTTCCGACAGATAAGATCTAAACCAGGCCAGAACTTGTCCGTGTAGACCAATTTGGGTTTCCAATCTCTCCAAAAGAATGTGGTGATCGATGGTATCAAAAGCAGCACTAAGGTCTAGGAGCACGAGGACAGATGCAGAGCCTCGGTCCGATGCCATTAAAATGTCATTTACCACTTTCACAAGTGCCGTCTCAGTGCTATGATGGGGTCTAAAACCAGACTGAAGCATTTCGTATACATTGTTTGTCTTCAGGAAGGCAGTAAGTTGCTGCGCAACAGCCTTTTCTAAAATTTTGAGAGGAATGGAAGATTGATATAGGCCTATAGTTTTTTATATTTTCTGGGTCAAGGTTTGGCTTTTTCAAGAGGGGCTTTATTACTGCCACTTTTAGTGTGTTTGGTACACATCCGGTGGATAGAGACGTTTATTATGTTCAACATAGGAGGGCCAAGCACAGGAAGCAGCTCTTTCAGTAGTTTAGTTGGAATAGGGTCCAGTATGCAGCTTGAAGGTTTAGAGGCCATGATTATTTTCATCATTGTGTCAAGAGATATAGTACTAAAACACTTGAGCGTCTGTCTTGATCCTAGGTCCTGGGAGAGTTGTGCAGACTCAGGACAACTGAGCTTTGAAGGAATACGCAGATTTAAAGAGGAGTCCGTAATTTGCTTTCTAATAATCATAATCTTTTCCTCAAAGAAGTTCATGAATTTTATCACTGCTAAAGTGAAAGTCATCCTCTCTTGGGGAATGCTGCTTTTTAGTTAGCTTTGTGACAGTATCAAAAATCTATTTGGGATTGTTCTTATTTTCCCCAATTAAGTTGGAAAAATAGGATGATCGAGCAGCAGTAAGGGCTCTATGGTACTGCACGGTACTGTCTTTCCAAGCTAGCTGACTTCCAGCCAGTACTGGAAGCTTCAGATATTTTCTGTGTACCAGGGAGCTAGTTTCTTATGAGAAATGTTTTTAGGGGTGCAACTCAAATCAAATCAAATTCAATTTTATTTGTCACAAACATGGTTAAGATGGCGAGTGTAGAGAAATGCTTGTGCTTCTAGTTCCGACAATGCAGTAACCAACAAGGCTAGGGGATAAAGAATATGTACATAAGGATATATGAATGAGTGATGGTACAGAGCAGCATAGGCATACAGTAGCTGATAGAGCAGTATATACATATGAGATGATATGTGAGTTAAAGTATGAGTATGCGAATAATGCATATGGATGAATAATGTAACATTATATAAGGTAGCATTGTTTATATATTTACATAATTTCCCATCAATTCCCATTATTAAAGTGGCTGGAGTTGAGTCCGTGTCATTGTCAGTGTGTTGGCAGCAGCCACTCAATGTTAGTGGTGGCTGTTTAACAGTCTGATGGCCTTGAGATAGAAGCTGTTTTTCAGTCTCTCGGTCCCAGCTTTGATGCACCTGTACTGACCTCGCCTTCTGGATGATAGCGGGGTGAACAGGCAGTGGCTCGGGTGGTTGATGTCCTTGATGATCTTTATGGCCTTCCTGTAACATCGGGTGGTGTAGGTGTCCTGGAGGGCAGGTAGTTTGCCCCCGGTGATGCGTTGTGCAGACCTCACTACCCTCTGGAGAGCCTTACGGTTGAGGGCGGAGCAGTTGCCGTACCAGGCGGTGATACAGCCCGCCAGGATGCTCTCGATTGTGCATCTGTAGAAGTTTGTGAGTGCTTTTGGTGACAAGCCAAATTTCTTCAGCCTCCTGAGGTTGAAGAGGCGCTGCTGCGCCTTCTTCACGATGCTGTCTGTGTGAGTGGACCAATTCAGTTTGTCTGTGATGTGTATGCCGAGGAACTTAAAACTTGCTACCCTCTCCACTACTGTTCCATCGATGTGGATAGGGGGTGTTCCCTCTGCTGTTTCCTGAAGTCCACAATCATCTCCTTAGTTTTGTTGACGTTGAGTGTGAGGTTATTTTCCTGACACCACACTCCGAGGGCCCTCACCTCCTCCCTGTAGGCCGTCTCGTCGTTGTTGGTAATCAAGCCTACCACTGTTGTGTCGTCCGCAAACTTGATGATTGAGTTGGAGGCGTGCGTGGCCACGCAGTCGTGGGTGAACAGGGAGTACAGGAGAGGGCTCAGAACGCACCCTTGTGGGGCCCCAGTGTTGAGGATCAGCGGGGAGGAGATGTTGTTGCCTACCCTCACCACCTGGGGGCGGCCCGTCAGGAAGTCCAGTACCCAGTTGGACTTCCTGTTTACAGGCCCAGGAGGCCTGTAAACAGTAGCTATAAGTAGCTAAAAGTGATTGAGTAGGCTGCATAGATTTCATGACTAGAAGCTCAAAAGACGAAAACGTCTTTTTTTTTTGTAAATTGAAATTTGCTATCGTAGATGTTAGCAACACCTCCGCCTTTGCGGGATGCACGGGGGATATGGTCACTAGTGTAGCCAGGAGGTGAGGCCTCATTTAACACAGTAAATTCATCAGGCTTAAGCCATGTTTCAGTCAGGCCAATCACATCAAGATTATGGTCAGTGATTAGTTCATTGACTATAATTGCCTTTGAAGTAAGGGATCTAACATTAAGTAGCCCTATTTTGAGATGTGAGGTATCATGATCTCTTTCAATAATGACAGGAATGGAGGTGGTCTTTATCCTAGTGAGATTGCTAAGGCGAACACCGCCATGTTTAGTTTTGCCCAACCTAGGTCGAGGCACAGACACGGTCTCAATGGTGATAGCTGAGCTGACTACACTGACTGTGCTAGTGGCAGACTCCACTATGCTGGCAGGCTGGCTAACAGCCTGCTGCCTGGCCTGCACCCTATTTCATTGTGGAGCTAGAGGAGTTAGAGCCCTGTCTATGTTGGTAGATAAGATGAGAGCACCCCTCCAGCTAGGATGGAGTCCGTCACTCCTCAGCAGGTCAGGCTTGGTCCTGTTTGTGGGTGAGTCCCAGAAAGAGGGCCAATTATCTACAAATTCTATCTTTTGGGAGGGGCAGAAAACAGTTTTCAACCAGCGATTGAGTTGTGAGACTCTGCTGTAGAGCTCATCACTCCCCTAACTGGGAGGGGGCCAGAGACAATTACTCGATGCCGACACATCTTTCTAGCTGATTTACACGCAGAAGCTATGTTGCGCTTGGTGATCTCTGACTGTTTCATCCTAACATCGTTGGTGCCGATGTGGATAACAATATCTCTATACTCTCTACACTCGTCAGTTTTAGCTTTAGCCAGCACCATCTTCAGATTAGCCTTAACGTCGGTAGCCCTGCCCCCTGGTAAACAGTGTATGATCGCTGGATGATTCGTTTTAAGTCTAATACTGCGGGTAATGGAGTCGCCAATGACAAGAGTTTTCAATTTGTCAGAGCTAATGGTGGGAAGCTTCGGCGTCTCAGACCCCGTAACGAGAGGAGTAGAGACCAGAGAAGACTCGGCCTCTGACTCCGACTCGCTGCTTAATGGGGAAAACCGGTTGAAAGTTTCTGTCGGCTGAATGAGCGACACCGGTTGAGCATTCCTACAGCATTTCCTTCCAGAAACTGTGAGAAGGTTGTCCGGCTGCGGGGACTGTGCCAGGGGATTTATACTACTATCTGTACTTACTGGTGGCACAGACGCTGTTTCATCCTTTCCTACACTGAAATTACCCTTGCCTAACGATTGCGTCTGAAGCTGGGCTTGTAGCACAGCTATCCTCGCCGTAAGGCGAGTACAGCGACTGCAATTAGAAGGCATCATGTTAATGTTACTACTTAGCTTCGGCTGTTGGAGGTCCTGACGAATCGTGTCCAGATAAAGCGTCCGGAGTGAAAAAGTTGAGGAAAAAAATATATATATATAAACGGTAATTAAAAAGTAAAAACCGTAAAGTTGTCAGGTAGCAAAATAGGTTGGCAACAAAACGCACAGCAACTCGAAAACAAGTCTGCAAGTTGTGACCGGAAATGATGTGATTTATGGTTGTGAGGTCTGGAGTCAGCTAACCAACCAAGAATTCACAAAATGGGACAAACACCAAATTGAGAGACTGCTTGCAGAATTCTGCAAAAATATAATCTGTGTACAATGTAAAACACCAAATAATGCAGGCAGAGCAGAATTAGGCCGATACCCGCTAATGATTTAAAATCCAGAAAAGAGACGTTAAATTCTACAACCACCTAAAAGGAAGTGATTCCCAAACCTTCCATAACAAAGCCATCACCTACAGAGAGATGAACCTGGAGAAGAGTCCCCTAAGCAAGCTGGTCCTGGGGCTCTGTTCACAACCACAAACAGACCCCACAGAGCAGGACAGCAACACAATTAGACCCAACCAAATCATGAGAAAACAAAAAGAAAATTACTTGACATATTGGGAAGTATTAACGGAAAAAATTGAGCAAACTAAGAAGGCTATTTTGCCCTAAACAGAGAGTACACAGTGACAGAATGCCTGACCACTGTGACTGACCCAAACTTAAGGAAAGCTTTGACTATGTACAGACTCGGTGAGCATAGCCTTGCTATTGAGAAAGGCCGTTGAAGGCAGACCTGGCGCTCAAGAGAATACAGGCTATGTGCACACTACCCACAAAATGAGGTGGAAACTGAGCTGCATTTCCTAACCTCCTGCCATGTATGTCCATATTAGCGACACATATTTCCCTCAGATTACACAGATCCACAAAGAATTAGAAAACAAATCCAATTTTGATAAACTCCCATATCTATTGGGTGAAATACCATAGTGTGCCATCACAGCAGCAAGATTTGTGACCTGTTGCCACAAGAAAAGAGCAACCAGCGAAGAACAAACACCATTGTAAATACAACCAATATTTATGTTTTTGTTTTCCCTTTTCTACTTTAACTATTTGCACATTGTTACAACAGGGAGGACTGGGGGAGATGGAGAGGGAGGGAGGGCTGGGGGAGATGGAGAGGGAGGGAGGGCTGGGGGAGATGGAGGGGGGCTGGGGGAGATGGAGGGGGAGGGCTGGGGGAGATGGAGAGGGAGGGAGGGCTGGGGGAGATGGAGGGGGAGGGCTGGGAGAGATGGAGGGGGAGGGCTGGGGGAGATGGGGGAGAGAGGGATGGCTGATGGGGGAGGGAGGGTTGGGGGGAGATGGAGGGGATGGGGGAGAGGGAGGGAGGGAGGGCTGGGGCAGATGGAGAGGGAGGGCTGGGGAGATGGAGAGGGAGGGAGGGCTGGGTAAGAGGGGGGGGGGCAGATGGGAGGGAGGGCTGAGGGAGATGGAGAGGGAGGGAGGGCTGGGGAGATGGAGAGGGAGGGAGGGCTGGGGGAGATGGAGTGAGGGAGGGCTGGGGGAGATGGGGAGAGGGAGGGGGGGGAGGGCTGGGGGGATGGGGAGAGGGGGAGGGCTGGGGGGGGAGAGGGGGAGAGGGGGAGGGCTGGGGGGAGAGAGAGAGGGAGGACTGGGGGAGATGGGAGAGAAAGAGAGGGAGGGAGGGGGCTGGGGGAGAGAGGAGGAGAGGGGGCTGGGAGAGAGGGAGGGCTGGGGAGAGAGAGGGCTGGGAGAGAGAGAGGGCTGGGGGAAGAGAGAGAGAGGGCTGGGGAGAGAGAGAGGGCTGGGGAGAGAGAGAGGGGGCTGGGGGGGAGAGAGAGAGAGGGCTGGGGGGAGAGCGAGAGGGTTGGAGGAGAGGGAGAGGGCTGGGGGAGATGGAGACTCCATCCACACTCATCAGACATTTATGACATACAATGACAACGCATTTCTTCACGACATGCTTCCCTCTCCCTATGCACACAGACAGACATGCACACACACAGCACAATCACACACTCCTGTGTCCTTGCTCAGTGACACACCTGTTTCTCCTCCTCCCCTCTGTTCTGACCTTTTTCTCATTAGAGAAAGGGGGGGTGTTGGAACAGCTTTCCTATGGAGTCCCTGAAGACTGCTGGAACAGCTTTCCTATGGAGTCCCTGAAGACTGCTGGAACAACTTTCCTATGGAGTCCCTTTGGAACAGCTTTATGGAGTCCCTGAAGACTGCTGGAACAGCTTTCCTATGGAGTCCCTGAAGACTGCTGAACAGAACTGAAGACTGCTTCCTATGGAGTCCCTGAAGACTGCTGGAACAGCTTTCCTATGGAGTCCCTGAAGACTGCTGGAACAGCTTTCCTATGGAGTCCCTGAAGACTGCTGGAACAGCATATTTCTGGATGCCCCAGACCCCTTGCTGTGTTGGGTCATTGCCAGCCACACCTCACTCTGTTTTGATGAATTTAACCAAACCTGTGGAAACGGGAGGGAGAGGGAGAGCTCAGGGGTTGTCAGGTGTGTACGAGAATGTATGCACTCAATACCGTAAGTCGCTCTGTCTGCTGAAGGACTAAAATGTAAATGGAAAATGTCTCTCCGGCCATTGGGTTAGGCTAGTTTCAGTGTGATCTAATAAAACCAAGGCTGTTAGGGCTCTCTCTGCAAAGGCCCAGTGTTGTTCCTGCTTAGGGTAGGTCATGTGATCAGGTACTGACCGTACAGGCCCTCTCACTGACTTAGGTTGTTTTCCTAGCCTAAGATATACATTACCCTGCAGCATATAATTGGATCATCACCATAAATAAGACACCATAAATGATGCTGTGGGCTAAAAATAGGACAACTGAACCCACCTCGACAGGCCCAGGCCATGTGATGATAGCAAGGCGTGGAGAGTGCTTTGTAATGTCTTTCTGGATTTGATTAAACCACTATGGCATCATTCGCATCCCCAATTAAATTGTAGTGTGCTGCATGGTGGCTGGACAGTGAGAAGCTAGTGGTGGTGATCTCTCTCTGAAGGCGGATAATGAGTTTCTATGGATTGGGAATATTGTCGTTCCTCTCTGCTGAATGACGGTTCAGGACAGCTGGGGTTGCTCTCTGTATAGTACCATCCCAGAGAATGGCTGGTCTGGCCGTCTTCCATCTACTTGGTTTTTTTATAATTGTTGTTTTACGACAACTGATTCTGGTTTTGTTTTTGAGTGTCTGTTGTCCTCAAGAAGACCTGTTTGTGAGTCTTGAGCGGTCAAATATGAGGCTACATCAACATGAGAACTGGACACACACACATAGGCAGACACAAACGCACACTGGTCTGAAGTAATGCAGAGCTGGAAAACACCTACCCTTCAACTATGACCCTTGAAATATGTGTACTACAGCACTGACACACACAAGAGAAACACAAGCACAACACCCTACTCAACAATGATGTGCTTGGCTAGGTGGGGCGCTGGCTAGTTGGCTTTGGTGGGTAGTCAGCCAGATCGAGAGCCCTGATACAGGCAGTGGAGACAATCTGCCATTCTAACGGGGCTGTTGTGTCTGTTAGGCATCATCATGAAGGAGAAAAGAGAGAGGGGAGGGAGGAGAGGAGGAGCAGTCATGGTTCTGTGCTTGTCTCATTCCCATCCTCTGGGAAAGGTTAACCCACCCGCTGTGTCTGAATTGTGTCTTTCTGAATAATCCTAGGTAACGGTAGCGGCACCTTGTGTGCTATGAATGCATAGTTTAGGCAATGTAGGATGAGTGTTACCTCAGTGTTTTCATGTGTAGGCCTTATCACAGTGTTCCAGTAACTGAGAAAAGTTAGCCTAGAATTAGGCTAAAACAGCTATGTGGTTTCTAATATATTGGGACAAAAGACTTGCTTCTTTTATCCTCAAAACACGAACTTCTGTCTTTGGTGTGTATCACATAATCTTCCACACATTGCAAAGGGTTTAGGCTAGTTTTTAGTAACGCTGTGGTTTTCTTTCCAGTGCGAGCGTTAAACATTTACATTTTACAATGAATATTCATGAGCTGAGGGTTGCTGGTTGTCTCCCCCATTTGCTGGCTACCCCTCCCCCATACTCACGCACACACACGTACACACAGACTTGTACACACCCACGCACACACACGCACGCACACGCACCCACACAGTCTTGTATAAGTAACCTTGTGGGGACACACAATTAAGTCCCTTTCAAAATCCTTTTGTCCCTACCTTAAACCTAACCCTGACCCTAAACCTAACCCGAACCTAAAACGTAGAGTGGAATGTTGATCTTTACTATGAAGGTGGCTGGATGGCATTCTCACATGTTGGATGCATCTCTGTCTTGTCGTTTGTCGTTATCCAACTGTCCGGTGTTGCCTGGAGTTCGTTTGCCTGGGGAGCCATCTCCTGCCTCTCCTTCCCCATCTGATAGCGGAGTTGAAGGAGTACAGCAAGAGGAGCATGGCAATCAACGAAGCAGCCTACACTCCCAACGGGAGGCCCAGAGCGGATACAAACAACAAATAGTTTCTCCACCCGGGGGCCTGATCTTCCTGCACCTTTGTCGCTGGGGGTACCTGTGTCTGCGGCCGCTGTGCCTACTCCTACTCCTTCCCCATGATTTTGACGTTGACGTCGGCAACCTTCCTTCCCTGCTCTGGATCGAGCAGGGCTTCTCCATCTGTCGGAGGCACCATCCTGTGAAGCGTGGGAGTGGGCGGATTTCCTCGTCCTTCTCGCCGGCCATGATTTTGGGCAGCTCCATGGCAAGAAATGTGACTGTTCCTGGTGCAAACGCAATGTCCTATCCCGGAGCTGGAGTAAATTACATTACTAAGCTGCTCCCGATTGTACTAGATCAGGACATGGACATTGATTCCATTGTAGTCGATATGAGTTTTAATGACCTTATGAAGGGCAGCTCTGAACAGTTGAAACTGGATTTTAAAGAGCTGATTGACTCCCTGCTTGACACTAACAAAAGACCCATCATATCTGGCCCTGTGTCCTCTCTGAATCGTGGCATTAAACGCTTTAGCAGGATTCTTTCTCTTCACAACTGGCAACGTGAATATTGCAGCTCAATGGGTGTAACTTTTGTTAACAATTTCGATACCTTTTGGAAACAACACGTTTTATAAGGAGGATGGGATCCACCTAAATCATTTGGATTCCTGGATCCTTTCACAGCATTATAAGGCTGCGTTGAGACAATGACTTATCATTGACCCAAGCCCAGCTCCCTACCATTGTGTCGCTGAGTCATCATAATGTTTTAGCAAATGTACATTATACCAGGGGCATTGAATGCAAGTAACCTAATTTATTTCACTCTAAATGCCCTGAATGCCTCTGCTGATTTTGTATACCATTTATAGAAAATACAGAAATTCCAGTGGTGGAGGTGTTGCTGTATATTCAGAACCACATTCCTGTAAAGCTTAGATAGGATCTCATGTTAAAATATGGCTACAGTTTCATCTGCCTCACCTAAAGCCCCATCTGGTTGGAAGCTGCTATAGACCACCAAGTGCTAACAGCCAGTATCTGGATAATATGTGTGAAATGCTTGATAATGTATGTGATATCAACAGTTTATATTTTCTGGGTGATTTTTAAGTATTGACTGGCTTTCATTAAGCTGCCCCCTCAACAAAAAGCTTCAAACTGTAACCAGTGCCTGCAACCAGGTTACCAGTCAACCTACCAGGGTAGTTACAAACAGCACAGGAATGAAATCGTCGACATGTGTTGATCATGTCTTTACTAATGCTGCAGAAATGTGCTTGAAAGCAGTATCCAGATCCATTGGATGTAGTGATCACTATGTAGCAGCCATATCTAGGAAAACCAAAGTTCCAAAGGCTTGGCCTAATTATAGTGTATAAGAGGTTATACAATAAGTTTTGCAGTGATTCCTATGTTGTTGATGTAAAGAATATTTGTTAGGTCCATGGTGTGTATGAGGAGTAAACAGACGTTGCACTTGACACATTTGTGAAATTGGTTATCCCAGTTACTAATAAACATGCACCCATTAAGAAAATGACTTTGAAAACTGTTAAATCCCAGTGGATTAATGAGGAATTAAAAAATTGTATGGTTGAGAGGAATGAGGTAAAAGGAATGGCAAATAAGTGTGGCTGCACAACCAATTGGCAAACGTACTGCGAATTGAGAAATCATGTGACTAAACTTAATAAAAAAGAAGAAGCTACACTATGAAGCAAAGATAAATGACATAAAGAATGAAAGTAAAAAGCTTTGGAGCACCTTCAATGAAAAAATGCAACTCAGGACCATCATTCATTGAATCAGATGGCTCATTCATCACAAAACCCACTGATATTACCAACTGCTTTAATCATTTTTTCATTGGCAAGATGATCAAACTTAGGCATGCCAGCAACAAACGCTGACACTGCACATCCCGAGTATATCTGACCAAATTATTGAAGACAATAATTGTAATTTTGAATTCCTTAAAGTGAGTGTAGAAGAGGTGAAGAAATGGTTTATCAACAATGACAAGCCACTGTGGTCTGACAACTTAGATGGAAAATTACTGAGGATTATAGCGAACGATATTGCCACTCCTATTTGCCACATCTTCAATTTAAGCCTACTAGACAGCGTGTGCCCTCAGGCCTGGAGGGAAGCTAAAGTCATTCCGCTACCCAAGAATAGTAAAGCCCCCTTTACTGGCTCAAATAGCCGACCAATTAGCCTGTTACCAACCCTGAGTAAAGTTTTGGAAAAAATGGTGTTTGACCAGATACAATGCTATTTTACAATAAACAAATTGACAACCAACTTTCAGCACGTTTATAGTGAAAAACATTCAACAAGCACAGCACTGGCACAAATGACTGATGATTGACTGAGAGAAATGTGTTAGATTTCAGTGCGGCTTTTAACATTATCGATCATAGTCTGCTGCTGGAAAAATGTTTCTTTATGTTCTGGAACGTATCCCTGTTTCTTTGTGTTCTGGAACGTAGCCCTGTTTCTTTGTGTTCTGGAACGTAGCCCTGTTTCTTTGTGTTCTGGAACTTAGCCCTGTTTGTTTGTGTTCTGGAACTTAGCCCTGTTTGTTTGTGTTCTGGAACTTAGCCCTGTTTGTTTGTGTTCTGGAAAGTAGCCCTGTTTCTTTGTGTTCTGGAACGTAGCCCTGTTTCTTTGTGTTCTGGAACGTAGCCCTGTTTCTTTGTGTTCTGGAACGTAGCCCTGTTTCTTTGTGTTCTGGAACGTAGCCCTGTTTATTTGTGTTCTGGAACGTAGCCCTGTTTCTTTGTGTTCTGGAACGTAGCCCTGTTTGTTTGTGTTCTGGAACTTAGCCCTGTTTGTTTGTGTTCTGGAACTTAGCCCTGTTTGTTTGTGTTCTGGAAAGTAGCCCTGTTTCTTTGTGTTCTGGAACGTAGCCCTGTTTCTTTGTGTTCTGGAACGTAGCCCTGTTTCTTTGTGTTCTGGAACGTAGCCCTGTTTCTTTGTGTTCTGGAACGTAGCCCTGTTTCTTTGTGTTCTGGAACGTAGCCCTGTTTCTTTGTGTTCTGGAACGTAGCCCTGTTTCTTTGTGTTCTGGAACGTAGCCCTGTCTTTCATTTTTGTTCATTGATTTCACCTGTGTTGGTTTCTCACCTGGTCTCATCAGCTCCCTATTTAGTTCAGTTCTTTCTGTTTGTATGTTTGTGAGGTATTGTTTGTTTTTGACTGCCTGCCTGTGTTTGACCGGTGCCTACCTGTGTTTGACCGGTGCCTGCCTGTGTTTGACCGGTGCCTGCCTGTGTTTGACCGGTGCCTGCCTGTGACCATGATTCCTGCCTTCTGCAAGGCTTAATAAACATATGCTGCGCTCTGCGTGTGAATCTACACCTTTTTCTCCCTCTTACAGAAATTGAGCAAGTTGAGGTGATTAAACTGCTTGGAGTAACTGTCATGGTCCAAACTTATTGATACAACAGTAGCTAAGATGGGGAGGAGTCTGTCCATAATAAAGCGCTGCTCTACCTTCTTAACAGCACTATCAACAAGGCAGGTCCTACAGGCTCTAGTTTTGTCGCACCTGGACTACTGTTCAGTCGTGTGGTCAGGTGCCACAAAGAGGGATTGCAATTGGCTCAGAACAGGGCAGCACGGCTGGCCCTTGGATGTACACAGAGAGCAAACATTAATAATATGCATGTCAATCTCTCCTGGTTCAAAGTAGAGGAGAGATTGACATCATCACCACTTGTATTTGTGAGAGGTATTGACATGTTGAACACACAAGCTCTCTGTTTAGCACACAGCTCAGACAACCACACATACCCCAAAAGACATGCCACCAGAGGTCTCTTCACAGTCCCCAAGTCCAGAACAGGCTATGGGAGGCGCACAGTACTATATAGAGCCATGACTACATGGAACTCTATTCCACATCAGGTAACTGAAGCAGCAGTAGAATCAGATTTAAAAACAGCGGGGACTGTAAAGTAACAAACATAGACACAGACACATGCATGCACACACATGATAACATACGCACTATACACACACATGATAACATACGCACTATACACACACATGATAACATACACACTATACACACACATGATAACATACGCACTATACACACACATGATAACATACGCACTATACACACACATGATAACATACGCACTATACACACACATGATAACATACGCACTATACACACACATGATAACATACGCACTATACACACACATGATAACATACACACTATACACACATGTACACATGCATGCACACACATGATAACATACACACTACACACACGAACACATGGATACACACACATGATAAGATACACACGTACACATGGATTTTGCGTTGTAGATATGTGGTAGTGGAGTATGGGTGAATTCTTTATTGAATGTATTGTAGTGTTTTTAAAATGGTATAACTGCCTTAATTCTGCCAGACCCCAGGAAGAGTAGCTGTTGCCTTGATAAATACAAATAGCTAAACACGTCCACACATACACACTGTGCCTCGGCATGGCTTTATTATTAATGCATTACAATTGTCCTTAGGTTTAATATTTTCAGATCGAGCGAATGGGACGGTAATAAAACAAAGCCTACCTCCTGTGTGTGTGTGTGTGTGTTTGTCTAGGTTAATAGCCGTAAAATCAGATTTAAAAAACAGACAAAGTTTAAGCTAATTTACATACAATTTAATCCCTAAAATGCTATTGGGAGAACAGCAAAAACAAGCTAAAATTATCACGGCCATTATCACATTGGTTGATGTAGTTGCCTAGATGACTCCTTTGGAAGCGCAATTAGTCATGCTGATGAGCTTATTGGTTTTTGTATGAGGAATTGTTTTTGTGCGCAACAGGAACAGTGTGCTTGTGGGTACATTTTTGTGAATAGAGGGCACCGTTTAAAAAAAATGTAACCTTTATTTAACTAGGCAAGTCAGTTAATAACAAATTCTTATTTACAATGACGGGCTACCAAAAAGCATCCTGCCGGGACGGGGGCTGGGATAAAAAAAAATATATTTTTATATTATAGGACAAAACTCACATCACGACAAGAGAGAATACACAACACTACATAAAGAGAGACCTAAGACAACAACATAGCATGGCAGCAACACATGACAACACAACATGAGAACAACATGGTAGCAACACAACATGGCAGCAGCACAACATGGTAGTAGCACAAAACATGGTACAAACATTGTTGAGCACAGACAACAGCACAAAGGGTAAGAAGGTAGAGACAACAATACATCACTCAAAGCAGCCACAACTGTCATTAAGTGTCCACGATTGAGTCTTTGAGTGAAGAGATTGAGATAAAACTGCACAGTTTGAGTGTTTGTTGCAGCTCGTTCCGGTCGCTAGCAGCAGCGAACTGAAAAGACGAGCGACCCAGGGATGTGTGTGTTTTGGGGACCTTTAACTTCTCTGGGATATGTGGGACGGTAGCTTCCCACCTCGCCAACAGCCAGTGAAATTGCAGGGCGCCAAATTCAAAACAACAGAAATCCCATAATTAAAATTCCTCAAACATACAAGTATTATACACCATTTTAAAGATAAATTTCTTGTAAATCCAGCCACAGTGTCCAATTTCAAATAGGCTTTTACGGCAAAAGCACACCAAAGGATTATGTTAGGTCAGCACCTAGTCACAGAAAACCATACAGCCATTTTCCAGCCAAAGAGAGGGCTCACAAAAGTCAGAAATAGCAATTAAATTAATCACTAACCTTTGATGATCTTCATCAGATGGCACTCACAGGACTTCATGTTACACAATAAATGTGTGTTTTGTTCGATAAAGTTAATCTTTATGTCCAAAAACCTCATTTGAAATTGGTGTGTTATGTTCAGAAATGCATTGGCTCAAACAAACATCTGGTGAAAGTGCAGAGAGCCACATCAAATTACAGAAATACTCATAATAAACATTGATAAAATATACAAGTATTATGCATGGATTTATAGATAAACTTCTCCTTAATGCAACCGCTGTGTTAGATTTCAAAAAGGCTTTACGGCGAAAGCACACCTTGCGATTATGTTAGCTCAGCAGCTAGCCAGAGAAAAACATCCAGCCATTTTCCAAAGAAGGAGAGGTGTCAGAAAAGTCAGAAATAGCGTTATAAATATTCACTTACCTTTGATTATCTTGATCGATATGCACTCCCAGGAATCCCAGTTCCACAATAAATGTTTGTTTTGTTCAATAAAGTCCATCATTTATGTCCAAATACCTCCTTTTTGTTTGCACGTTTAGCCCAGGAATCCAAATGCTTAATGCACGATCGCTTAGTTCTGACAAAGTTTTAAAAAGTTATATTACAGTCCGTAGAAACATGTCAAACGATGTATAGAATCAATCTTTAGGATGTTTTTATCATAAATCTTCAATAATATTTCAACCGGACAATTCCTTTGTCTTTAGAAATTAAAAGTAATGCAGCTGTCTCTCACGGCCACGCGCATGATTTAGCTCATGGCATTTGCCAGACACCTGACTCAAACAGCTCTCATTTGCTCCCCCTTCAAAGTAGAAGCCTGAAACAAGGTTCTAAAGACTGTTAACATCTTGTGGAAGCCTTAGGAAGTGCAATATGACCCCAAAGACACTTGGATTGGCAAAGACTTGAAAACCTACAAACCTCAGATTTCCCACTTCCTGGTTGGATTTTTTTCCTCAGGTTTTTGCCTGCCATATGAGTTCTGTTATACTCACAGATATCATTCAAATAGTTTTAGAAACTTCAGAGTGTTTTCTATCCAAATCTACTAATCATATGCATATTCTAGCTTTTGGGCCTGAGGAGCAGGCAGTTTACTCTGGGCACATAATTATCCAAGCTACTCAATACTGCCCCCCAGTCCCAAAGAAGTTAACAGAATGTGACTGGCAGAACGGGTGTTGCATGTGGAGGATGAGGGCGGCAGTAGATATCTCAGATAGGGGGGAGTGAGGCTTAAGAGGGTTTTATAAATAAGCATTAACCAGTTGGTCTTGCGACGGGTATACAGAGATGACTAGGTTACAGAGGAGTATAGAGTGCAGTGTTGTGTTCTATAAGGAGCATTGGTGGCAAATCTGATGACCGAAAGGTAAAGAACATCTAGCCACGAGAGCACCCTTACCTGCGTGCCCTGCTTGCCGGGTTGGTAATTTAGCAATGATTACTACAATTTTAGATAGCTGGCTTGACTAACTAAACTTATTGACCAACCAGACTCATTGACCAATCTAAAACTGTTTAACTGTCATGGTCTTATTGAGTGACTGTCAGTGAGTAAGGAAAACTGCTGACACACAGCCACGTTTTGAAATTGCACCTTGTGTATTCTACTATTCTATATCTCAACAGTAAGGTGAGTACCTGACTTGAGTTCCTAAAAATATACTGTATCACTGGAGGCTGTTGAGGGGAGGACGGCTCATAATAATGGTTGGAATGGAAACCATGTGTTTGATGTGTTTGGCACCATTCTATTGACTCCATTCCAGCCATTATTATGAGCCGTCCTCCCCTCAACAGCCTCCACTGATATATATATATATATATATATATATATATATATATATATTTATATAAAATATGACAGATGTCCGGACCTCGGTGTCCTCATATGTGTCTACGGCCCTGCCCAGGAGACTGGGATCTCCAGCTGGGGAAATCAGGGGTTTGTGCCTTGAGGTTTATATATTGTGTGTGTGTGTGTAGTCTACAATTATGTGCGTGTGGGTCTTTTTGATAGATGATAATGAACTGCGTTTCCTTGGCACTGCCAGGTTGATGGAAGAGAGAGAGTGGAGAGAGCAGTCTGGTCACAGTGAGACAGCCTCAGACACACACACACACACACACACACACACACACACACACACACACACACACACACACACACACACACAGACACAGACACACACTATAGATGTGACAAATGTATATATTTTTTTTAACGTTTAAACTTTTATCCGTTTTCCTATAAAAGTCCATGTGAATTCACATGTTTTCAGATGGTTAAGCACCTGTACTACCATTACTCTACCTCAATTCCACCTCGCAAGTTTGCTTTTCAACAACTTCTCATTTAACACCTCAAGGAATTGCCATACAGGACTTCACTGCTGTCTCTTGCATTTCTTTGCCATTTTTCCAACTTTTAACGACGATGACGTAGTGGTGGAGAGTCGTCTCCAAAATAATTGATTCCTTGAGTCCTTGCACGTCGACTCCCGGCATCTATTCCTAGATTCTGCTCGGAATTGACTCATCGACTCCTACGATTCGGTATTTTTGGAACAGAGGAGACTGATTAGTTGCCGTACTTCCGAGAACACAAACACTTGCATCTTTCATAGCGAGCTAGGGAGGGACGGATATAGAGGTCAGGCACCAGTCAGAACCGTGCACTAGGCCTATCTATCGGCAATCAAAATATGGATATTGCAATGGAATGCTGTGTCTCGTAATTTCTTAGCTTGCAATGTCTTGCAACTTCAGTAAATCAGGGCATTTCATTCATTCAAGTTGTCCACCATGGTTCCTGTACCCAAGAAAGCAAAGGTAACTGAACTAAATGACTATCGCCCCGTACAGTGGTTCCTCCTTTAAAAGTTGCAGCGTACTGCAGCAGAATTCTATGGCACGTTATTTAAGTGTGAACCACTAGTACCATTAATGCTAGTTGTGCTAGTTTGACCACCAGAGAGCGTGCCCAAAGTAAACTGCCTGCTACTCAGGCCCAGAAGCTAGGATATGAATATAATTGGTAGATTTGGATAGAAAACACTCTAAAGTTCCAAAAACTGTTACAACAATGTATGTGAGTATAACAGAACTGATTTGGCAGGCAAAAACCTGAGAAAAATCCATCCAGGAAGTGGGATTTTTTTATGTTTGTAGTTTTCTATTGAATGCCATTACAGTATCCATTGAATTAGGACTCAAGTTGCACTTCCTATGGCTTCCACTAGATGTCAACAGTCTTTAGAAATGGTTTCAGGCTTGTATTATACAATGTTATATACGTATGTTTTATGAATTTTTATAATGAGTATTTCTGTTTTTGAATTTGGCGCTCTGCAATTTCATTGGATGTTCGCCAGGTGGGACACTACCGTCCCATGTCCCCTAGTGAGGTTAACTGATTCCATGTGTTATTTCATAGTTGTGATGTCTTCACTATTATTCCACACATGTAGAAAATAGGAAAAATAAAGAAAAACCCTGGAATGAGTAGGTGTGTCCAAAGTTTTGACTGGTACTTGCTTAATTAATTTGATTAATATTATGGTGTTTCTATTCCAAGGAAAATGAAAAACCCTCTGGGTTTCCATCTGGATGGAACGGAAAATATGGCGCTGTACAACGTGACGGTCGGGAGTACAGTTCAGTACAGTACTGGTCTATTTAGCTAAAGAATCCAGTGTCCTGCGGGCATGCAGGATACCAGGGTTCAATTCCCCAATAGGGATGGAAGGAGTAGGCTGTCCTTGTTCTAAGAGCATATTGTTTCAACACCCTAATTTTCTAATTCTAGTCTAACTAATACGCAAACGGAGATTTAGTGAAAATAGAAATCTCATTGATTTATCAAGACCAGTCCCCATGTTTGTCTCAGAGCAGCGGGAAACGGTGCTAAAATAGTTGTAGGCTTTTGCTTCAATATGCTAACTTCAATATTCTCTTTAAATAAAAAAGCCCTACACCACTTTTAACAGCACATTACTCAACACTAGTGAGACTCATGTCGCCTACGGTAGGCCTACAGTATATTGAAAATATGACATGACTCTCCACCAAATTGCATAGAGAGGATTGGAGGATATTTCTGTAATTCAGTGATATTTATTCCATAGTAATTTGTTATGGATCCATAACTAAATAAACAACCGCATTTTGAAAGAATATTTTTATCATTATTTTATTAATGAAAGCATAGGATGCCATTATTAGTTACATTGTTTTAGTTTGAACCTGCTGACTGGCACTAAGAACAAAACAGCGGGAATGTTTTCCTAGTCAGCGCCATTATTAGTGCAATGCCCGTTAAAGTGTTGCTAGTGTGGCGGGGTGGGGGTCCACACCCTCCCTCTTCCTCCTCGTCCGTTCCCCATGGGCTAGGACGGTCTTCTGTGCGCTGCTCTGCAACCCGTCCCATGCCCTCTGCCCTCGTGCTTTGAACCTTGTGCACTTTCAGTTGATACAGCTGGAGAACTGCAAGGCAACGCCATTGTGCGCCACTCGGGAGCCATGACCAATATATATTGTCCTGCTAATAACATGGTTAATAATATATCTGTGAGAATATTCAACGGGCTTTTATACTAAACCACAAATTACCTCTAAGTCCTGCGGCTTAAGCTTTTAAAGGAGGAACCACCGTAGCACTCACTTTTGTCATCATGTTTTGAGAGGCTAGTTAAGGATCATATCTCCTCTACCTTACCTGACACCCTAGACGCACTTCAATTAGCATACCGCCCCAATAGATCCACAGACGATGCAATCGCCATCGCACTGCACTCTGCCCTATCTCATCTGGACAAGAGGAATACCTATGTAAGAATGTTGTTCATTGACTTTAGCTCAGCATTCAACACCAGAGTCCCCTCCTAGCTCATCATTAAAACCTCTTGGTGTTAGGGGGCAGTATTTTCATTTTTGGAGAAAAAAACGTTCCCGTTTTAAACGGGATATTTTGTCAGGAAAAGATGCTAGAATATGCATATAATTGACAGCTTTGGATAGAAAACACTCTAACGTTTCCAAAACTGTAAAGATATTGTCTGTGAGTATAACAGAACTGATGTTGCAGGCGAAAGCCTGAGAAAAATCCAATCCGGAAGTGCCCCAGGTTTTGAAAGCGCTGCGTTCCAATGACTCCCTATATGGCTGTGAATGTACCGTCAACGAGCTTACGCTTTCTACGTATTCCCCAAGGTGTCTAGAGCATTGTGACGTAGTTTAACACATTTCTGTTGAAGAATAACCGTATGGGGGCACATTGCGTAAGTGGTCACATGGTGGCTCCGAGAGAGATTCTCGCGTAAAGTGCAGAGGTAGCCATTACTCCAATCGGTCCTAGAGAAAAAGGAATTTGCCCTGACGGATATATTATCGAATAGATATTAGAAAAACACCTTGAGGATGGATTCTAAACAACGTTTGCCATGTTTCTGTCGATATTATTGTGGTGAACGCAATTTCCGGGCGATTTCTCAGCCAAACGTGAAGAACAAACGGAGCTATTTCGCCTACAAAAATTATATTTGGGGAAAAATGAACTTTGGCTGTCTACCTGGGAGTCTCGTGAGTGAAAACATCCGAAGTTCATCAAAGGTTAAACGATTTAATTTGATTGCTTTTCTGATTTCCGTTTCCTGCTGCTAGCAAGGCATAATGCTATGCTAGGCTATGATAAACTTACACAAATGCTTGTCTAGCGTTGGCTGTAAAGCATATTTTGAAAATCTGAGATGACAGGGTGATTAACAAAAGGCTAAGCTGTGTTCCAATATATTTCACTTGTGATTTTCATGAATAGGAATATTTTCTAGGAAGATTTATATCCGTTGCGTTATGCTAATTAGTGTCAGATGATGATAACGGCCCCGTTCACGGGCTGGTCGTCACTACAGGTTAAGCTTGAGGCCTTGGGTCTAAACCCCGCCCTGTGCAACTGGGTCCTGGGCTTCTGAACGGGCTACCCCAGGTGCTGAAGGTTGGAAACAACACCTCCACTTCGTGGATTGTCAACACAGGGGCCCCACAAGGGTGCGTGCTCAGCCCCCTCCTGTACTCCCTGTTCACCCAGAATAGAAAGATGAGTGGGAGGTTTCCGGTGCACAACAGAGCAAAAGGACAAGTACATTAGAATGTCTAGTTTGAGAAACAGACGCCTCACAAGTCCTCAACTGCCACTTCATTAAATAGTACCTGCAAAACACCAGTCTCAACGTCAATAGTAACGAGGCAACTCCGGGATGCTGGCCCTCTAGGCAGAGTTCTTCTGTCCGGTGTGTCTGTGTTCTTTTGCCCATCTTAATCTTCTATTTTCATTGGCCAGTCTGAGATATGGCTTTTTCTTTGCATCTCTGCCAAGAAGACCAGCCTCCCGGAGTTGCCTCTTCACTGTTGACGTTGAGACTGGTGTTTTGCGGGTACTATTTAATACAGCTGCCAGTTGAGTTAGAGACAGCAGGTGCGGTAGAGAGAGAGTCCAAAACATCAGGTCCGGGACAAGGTAGCACGTCCAGTGGACATATCAGGAGTTCCATAGCCGCAGGCAGAACATTTGAAACTGGAGCAGCAGCATGACCAGGTGGACTAGGGAAAGCAAGGAGTCATCAGGCCAGGTTGTCCTGAGGCATGATCCTAGGGCTCAGGTCGAGGTAGAGAGGTCGAGAGAGGTAGAGAGAGAGAATAAATATAAAATACTTAAATTCACACAGGACACCGGATAAGACAGGAGAAATACTCCAGACTGACCCTAGCCCCTCGACGCATAAATACTGGAGGCTGAGACAGGAGGGGTGTTACTAGAATTATGTTCTCAATGTTCATAAACCAATTCAATTAAACTACTCAGTCTGTTCATCAGGATTTGTAAGATACTGATTGAAATGAAACAGACGGAGGCCCAGCTAAAATAGTCAATAAGGTTTTTTCAAGAGAGTGCTGGTCTGTTGTACAAAACCATTCATTTTATACTGGCTTCTTACGCCCACTTACGCACATACTTCACACACAAACAAAACATTAGGTACCCTACGCACACACTGTCCACTACCCAGCCGACAAAGATTAGGGGAATCCGTGAGAAGCACTCCCTGTCCTCCCTCAAGATAGGGAGACCCTGGGAAGTACTCTCAGTGGCCCCCAGCCAAGGTCGGCACCGAATCTTGCTGAGACAGTCTGTTTTTAAGATACTATAATATAGATATGTTGTTATACTCTAACTCTGACTAAAAACTACACATTTATTGACTATAATTTTATACATTCGAATCAATTCCCTACAATTACATGGTTTCAGGGTGGAATATTCTAATCATTCAATTAACAGATAAATCCCATTAACAATCCACCCTTAATGACTAAATAATACACACTGATACATCAATTGTATACAAGAATAATCCAGACCAATACCTTGCTTATCATATCCTGCCATATGTTACACAACCTATTGCAAGCTCAACGGTTTCTCCCCCCTCTGGGTGGGGAGACTTCCTTCCCTGTTATCAGATTCACAGTGGTCATAAGTTGTCTGCCACCGTTCCTTGTCTGCTTTGTGGCATATTCTAATCATTCAATTAACAGATAAATCCCATTAACAAGGGGTCAGGAGACACTTTGGCCCTATCCGACGATACCCCCGGACAGGGCCAAACAGGCAGGATATAACCCCACCCACCTTGCCAAAGCACAGCCCCCACACCACTAGAGGGATATCTTCAACCACCAACCTACTAATGATCCCAATTTTTTTATGTTTAAAAGTTCACACCCCTAACACACACACGCCTTCACTTATAGCCCCCTCTATCTTACTCTCTCTCTTGTTCCATCTCTCATCTCTCTCTGGTATTAACTTTTCACAAACCCTCCCCTTGCAGTGATTCATATCTGTACAACAAACACACTTCCGAAGTGGTCTGGTATGTGACTCACCACCAGTGTGTGTTAAACAGAGCTTCTCCAATGCTGGAGATTCTGTCTGGCCCTGTATGTGACTGAGAGGACCATCTATCAGTGTGTGTTGATAACCCCGGGGGGTCTGGTGGAAGGTGACTTTCCACCCATAATGACTCAGAAACCACAACAGCAGGCTAGAATTAATGTCTTCATATCTGAACCAAATGGTGTGTGTCATCAGCTCTCACCTGATGAGTAAATACATCCAGTGTGTTCATGGGTGAAGAGCAGTGCTTTCATGTTTTATGAGGAGTAGTCTTATTTATGTTATTATCTGTTAGATCTCTGGTTTAACAGAGCCATACACTCTCTCTCTCTCAGTCTCTCTCTCTCAGTCTCTCTCTCTCGCTCGCTCTCTTTTCACTTGCTTTTCTCTCTTTTTCACTCATCGCCTCTAGTCTTTTCCCTCTGTATATGTCTCTCCCTCTTTTTGTCTCTCTAGTCTATAGTTAGTTCCTTCCCTCTCTTCCTCCCGTTTAGGCTGTGAGTGGTAGAGGAGACGAGGCTTGAAACTGGTTGAATTATTGATCGCTGCCTGATTTATCATTTGGGCCAAACCCAAAGAGAGAGCGAGGAAAAAGGGGAGTGTTTTAGAGAAGATAGAGACCTCAGGTCTATGGGGTCATAGTCATAATTGGTCCAAAGTTAGAGGTCAGGGAGAGGGTAATAACCTCTCTCTCTCTCTCTCTCTCTCTGTGTGTCTCTCGCTCGCTCGCTCTCTATCACTACCCATTTCTCTCTCTGTATCACTACCTCTCTCTCTGTGTCTCTCTTGCTATCACTACCCCTTTCTCTATGTCTCTATTACTACCTCTCTCTCTCACTCCCAGCACCTCTCTCTCTCTATCCCAACCCCCACTCTATCTTTCCCTGATGCTGCTGGTCTAACCTCAGCAAACCAAAGATATACAGACAGAAGCTTTAGTGCCGGGAGGAAAAAACAAACTGACATCAGGAAAGGGGTGGAGGTGGTAGGATAGAGTGGATGGTGCAGAATCCACTGAGTGGACCTGCAGAGTCCACACTGACAGAGGACAGTGGACCTGCAGAGTCCACGCTGACAGAGGACAGTGAACCTGCAGATTCCACGCTGACAGAGGACAGTGAACCTGCAGATTCCACGCTGACAGAGGACAGTGAAGCTGCAGATTCCACGCTGACAAAGGACAGTGAATAAAAATCTAATCAAATTTTATTTGTACATGCGCTGAATACAACACCTTATCGGGAATTGTTTACTTACAAGCCCTTAAACAAAAATGCAGTTCAAGAAATAGTTCATAAAATATTTCCTAAATAAACAAATGTTTAAAAAATCGGATCAATCAAAAAGTTACTCAAGAAATGTACATAATAATAACGATGCTATATACAGAGGGTACTGGTACCGAGTCAATGTGCAGGGGTACAGGTTAGTTGAGGTAATTTGTAGTGACTATGCATAGATAATAAACAGCGAGTAGCAGTAGTGTAAAAACAAAGGGGGGTGAATGTAAATTGTCTGGGTGGCCATTTGATTAGTTGTTTAGCAGTCTTATGGCTTGTTAAGGAGCCTTTTGGTCCTAGACTTGGCGCAACTGTACCGCTTGCCGTGCGGTAGCAGGGAGAACAGTCTATGACTTGGATGACTGGAGTCTTTTGACAATTTTTTGGGCCTTCCTCTGCCTAGTATATAGGTCCTGGATGTCAGGAAGATAGGCCCAAGTGAAGGTACTGGACCGTACGCATTACCCTCTGTAGCACCTTACTGTCAGATGCCAAGCAGTTACCATACCAGGCGGTGATGCATCCGGTCAGGATGCTCTCGATGGTGCAGCTGTAGAACCTTTTGAGGATCTGGGGACCCATGACAAATCTTTTCGGTCTCCTGAGGGGGAATAGACTTTGTCGTACCCTCTTCATAACTGTCTTGGTTTGTTTGGACCATGGTAGTTTGTTGGCGATGTGGGACACCAAGGAACTTGAAACTCTCGACCCGCTCCACTACAGCCCCATCAATGTTAACTTCTTGCGTCGAGCCATCCCGGATCCGGGATCGTGAATACAGCCTCAAGATCATTACCATAACGCAACGTTAACTATTCATGAAAATCGCAAATGAAATGAAATTAATATGCTAGCTCTCAAGCTTAGCCTTTTGTTAACAACACTGTCATCTCAGATTTTCAAAATATGCTTCTCAACCATAGCAAAACAAGCATTTGTGTAACAGCTAGCGCAGCTAGCGTAGCATTTAGCATTAGCATTAGCAGGCAACATTTTCACAAAAACCAGAAAATCATTCAAATAAAATCATTACCTTTGAAGAACTTCAGATGTTTTCAATGAGGAGACTCTCAGTTAGATAGCAAATGCTCAGTTTTTCCTGAAAGATTATTTGTTTAGGAGAAATCGCTCCGTTTGGTGCGTCACGTTTAGCTACGAAAAAAACCTGTATCCAGGAGTGTAATTATCCCCGTAGCTCATTAGCATAACACAACGTTAACTATTCATGAAAATCGCAAATGAAATTAATATGCTAGCTCTCAAGCTTAGCCTTTTGTTAACAACACTCATCTCAGATTTTCAAAATATGCTTCTCAACCATTGCAAAATAAGCATTTGTGTAACAGCTAGTGTGGCTAGCGTAGCATTTAGCGTTAGCATCAGCAGACAACATTTTCACAAAAACCAGAAAATCATTCAAATAAAATCATTACCTTTGAAGAACTTCAGATGTTTTCAATGAGGAGACTCTCAGTTAGATAGCAAATGCTCAGTTTTTCCTGAAAGATTATTTGTTTAGGAGAAATTGCTCCGTTTGGTGCGTCACGTTTGGCTACCAAAAAAAAACGAAAATTCAGTCTTCAAAACGCCGAACGTTTTTCCAAATTAACTCCATAATATCGACTGAAACATGGTAAACGTTGTTTAGAATCAATCCTCAAGGTGTTTTTCACATATCTCTTCATGATATATCGTTCGTTGAAAGCCTCCTCTCTCCTCTCAATCACTGGATGACTGCGTGCAGCTTGTAGATGACGCACCAATTTAGACAAAGGACACCGGGCGGACCCCTGGTAAATGTAGTCTCTTATGGCCAATCTTCCAATGATATGCCTACAAATACGTCACAATGCTGCAGACACCTTGGAGAAACGATAGAAAGGGCAGGCTCATTCCCGGCGCATTCACAGCCATATAAGGAGACAATGGGAAACAGAGCTTCAAAAATTCTGCCCATTTCCTGGTTGAAGTTTCATCTTGGTTTCGCATGTAGCATGAGTTCTGTGGCACTCACAGATAATATCTTTGCAGTTTTGGAAACCTTAGAGTGTTTTCTTTCCAAAGCTGCCAATTAAATGCATAGTCGAGCATCTTTTCGTGACAAAATATTGCGCTTAAAACGGGCACGTTTTTTTATCCATAAATTAAAAGAGCGCCCCCTATATCCAAGAAGTTAATGGGGGCCTGTTTGGCCCACCTTTTCCTATAGTCCACGATCAGCTCATTTGAGAGAGAGGTTGTTGTCCTGGCATCACACTGCCCGGTCTCTGACCTCCTCCCTATAGGCTGTCTCATCGTTGTCGGTGATTAGGCCTACCAATGTTGTGTTGTCAGCAAACTTGATGGTGCTGGAGTTGTTCCTGGCAATGCAGTCGTGGGGGCGGCCCATCAGGAAGTCCAGTATCCAGTTGATTAGGGAGGAGTTTAGTCCCAGGGTCCTTAGCTTAGTGATGAGCTTTGTGGGCACTATGGTGTTGAATGCTGAGCTGTAGTCAATGAACAGCCTTCTCACATAGGTGTTCCTTTTGTCCAGGTGGAAAAGGGCAGTGTGGAGTGCGATTGAGATTGTGTCAACTGGGGTTCTGTTGGGGCAGTATGCGAATTGGTGGGTCTAGGGTTTCTGGCATGATGGTGTTGATGTGAGCCATGACCTGCCTTTCAAAGCTCTTCATGGCTACCGATGTGAGTGCTACGGGGCATCTCTAGCCTTTAGCTCGGTGCCGATGTTGCCTGTAATCTATGGCTTCTGGTTGGGAAATGTATGTACGGTCACTGTGGGGACGACGTCGTCAATGCACTTATTGATGAAGCCGGTGACTGAGATGGTGTACTCCTCAATGCCATTGGATGAATCCCGGAACATATTCCAGTCTGTGCTAGCAAAACAGTACTGTAGTGTAGCATCCACGTCATCTGACCACTTCTGTATTGAGCGAGTCACTGGTACTTCCTGCTTTAGTTTTTGCTTGTAAGCAGGAATCAAGAGGATAGAATTATGGTCAGAATTGCCAAATGGAGGACGAGGGAGAGATTTTTATCCGTCTCTGTGTGTGGAGTAAAGGTCGTCTAGAGTTTTTTTCCTCTGGTTGCACGTGACATGAGGGAAAGAAATTAGTTAAAACAGATGCCTGCATTAAAGTCTCCGGCCACTAGGAGCACCACTTCTGGAGGAGTATTTTCCTGTTTGCTTATGGCCTTATACAGTTCGTTGAGTGTGGTCTTAGTACCAGCATCGGTTTGTGGTGGTAAATAGACGGCTACGAATAATATAGATTTGAACTCTCTTGGTAGATAGTTAGGTCTACTTTTTATCATGAGGTATTCTACCTCAGGTGAGCAATACCTTGAGACTTCTTTAATATTAGACATCGCTCACCTGCAGTTATTGACAAATAGACACACACCCCCACCCCTCGTCTTACCAGACGTAGCTGCTCTGTCCTGCCGAAATACGGAGAAGCCAGCCAGCTCTATATTATTCGTGTCGTTGTTCTGCCAAGTCTCGGTGAAACATAATATATTACATTTTTTTAGGTCCCATTGGTAGGATAGTTTTAATCATAGATTGTCCAGTTTGTTTTCCAATGATTGCATGTTGGCCAACTCACTCGCCAACAAATTCTTACAAGGCACCCAGACCTCCGCCCCCTATATTTCCGTCTTTTCTTCACGCTAATGACAAGGATTTGGGCCTGGTCTCCGGGAAGCAGTATATCCTTTGCGTCGGACTTATTAAAGAAAAAAGACATCCCCTCCGGCGCCATTAATGAACCTGCAGAGTCCACGCTGACAGAGGACCTGCAGAGTCCACGCTGACAGAGGACCTGCAGAGTCCACGCTGACAGAGGACCTGCAGAGTCCACGCTGACAGAGGACCTGCAGAGTCCACGCTGACAGAGGACCTGCAGAGTCCACGCTGACAGAGGACCTGCAGAGTCCACGCTGACAGAGGACCTGCAGAGTCCACGCTGACAGAGGACAGTAAACCTGCAGTGTCCACACTCCAGTTGTCATTGGTGAAGCTTTAGGTTCTACTATGTGTTGAAATGGCACTGTTATGTTCTTCATAGGGAGATGCAGAGAAAGACTGAGAGAGATTGTCTGGTGAGCTCCTGCTCCCTGGAGGCCGTTTTAACCATTCAAATGGTTATATTGACCATTTTACTGTGTATGTGTGTCGAGATTACATCTCTTAATCTCTGTTCCCATTTCAATGGGTTCATTGCTATCCCTTGTTATCGTTTCCAATAAATTGATTTGGAAGTGCTACACTCTGTTTGCAACTATTGAGCCTCATCAAGCTCAGCTGCGTTGTGCGGAGCAATAAGCGGGAAACAAGGATCCGTCTTTGTTTTCCGTCTCCTTGTTTAGTTGTTGATGAGTTATATGATGTTGCTCTAATCAAACCTCATCAAACGGATGGATGACAACAACACCAGTGGTAACATCCCATGTCTGATATACGATGGATGATAATAGAAAGGGGATGAAAAGAGCTGTGTTACTGAGTACCTAGTCAATTATGGGGAAGAGAATGGGGGTATAGAAAACTGCTGACAGCTCCTTCCTGCTTACATCTTCTGAATCCCTGTGAAGTCGACAAATTACCGTCTCGCTAATTAGGGCGAAACCCAAATGGTTTGTGTTTAAATCTAGGACAGGATGGGGGAGAACGAGGTAGAGGAAGAGGAGGAAAGGAAGGGTTGATTTAAGCTGCTCTTGTTTTGTCACTTCGCCTATAATCCTTCCGTCATTCTTTTTCACATTCTCTCTCTCTCTTTCTTCTGCTCTCACTCCCCCCCTCTCTCTCTTTCTTCTGCTCTCACTCCCCCTCTCTCTCTCTTTCTTCTGCTCTCACCCCCTCTCTCTCTTTCTTCTGCTCTCACTCCCCCTCTCTTTCTTCTGCTCTCACTCCCCCCTCTCTCTCTCTTTCTTCTGCTCTCACCCCCTCTCTCTCTTTCTTCTGCTCACTCCCCCCTCTCTCTCTTTCTTCTGCTCTCACCCCCTCTCTCTCTTTCTTCTGCTCTCACTCCCCTCTCTTTCTTCTGCTCTCACTCCCCCCTCTATCTCTCTTCTGCTCTCACTCCCCCCTCTCTCTCTTTCTTCTGCTCTCACTCCCCCCCTCCCTCTCTCTTTCTTCTGCTCTCACTCCCCCTCTCTCTCTCTTTCTTCTGCTCTCACTCCCCCCCTCTCTCTCTTTCTTCTGCTCTCACTCCCCCTCTCTCTCTCTTTCTTCTGCTCTCACTCCCCCCTCTCTCTCTCTTTCTTCTGCTCTCACTCCCCCCCTCTCTCTTTCTTCTGCTCTCACTCCCCCTCTCTCTCTCTTTCTTCTGCTCTCACTCCCCCCTCTCTCTTTCTTTCTTCTGCTCTCACTCCCCCTCTCTCTCTCTTTCTTCTGCTCTCACCCCCCCCCCCTCTCTCTCTTTCTTCTGCTCTCACTCCCCCTCTCTCTCTCTTTCTTCTGCTCTCACTCCCCCTCTCTCTCTCTTTCTTCTGCTCTCACTCCCCCTCTCTCTCTTTCTTCTGCTCTCACTCCCCCCCTCTCTCTCTCTTTCTTCTGCTCTCACTCCCCCCCCCTCTCTCTCTTTCTTCTGCTCTCACTCCCCCTCTCTCTCTTTCTTCTGCTCTCACACTCCCCCTCCCCCCCCTCTCTCTTTCTTCTGCTCTCACTCCCCCTCTCTCTCTTTCTTCCCCCTCCCCTCTCTCTCTTTCTTCTGCTCTCACTCCCCCTCTCTCTCTCTTCTGCTCTCACTCCCTCTCTCTCTTTCTTCTGCTCTCACTCCCCCTCCCCTCTCTCTTTCTTCTGCTCTCACTCCCCCCCTCTCTCTCTTCTGCTCTCACTCCCCCTCCCCCTCTCTCTTTCTTCTGCTCTCACTCCCCCTCTCTCTTTCTTCTGCTCTCACTCCTGCCTCTCTCTCTATCTTCTGCTCTCACTCCCCCATCTCTCTTTCTTCTTCTCTCACTCCCCCTTCTCTCTCTCTTTTTCTTCTGCTCCCCCTCTCTCTCTCTTTCTTCTGCTCTCGTTCTCCTCCCCTCTCTCTATCTCGTTCATTCATTCTCCCTGTCCTGGTTTTGTACTGTCAGCTTCTCTGAGGAATCAAAGCGAACTGTGTGTGTGTGTGTGTGTGTTTGTGTTAGTTACAGTGCATTGTATCATCCCCATGTCAGAGACGCTGATTAAACTTTTTTATTTATTTTATTATTTATTTATTTTAACCTTTATTTAACAAGGCAAGTCAGTTAATAACAAATTCTTATTTTCAATGACGGCCTAGGAACAGTGGGTTAACTGCCTATAAACTGTGTATCATTCCTGCAGAAGCAGGGCAAGAGGCCTACAAGTGCCAGAGAAGATAAAACCAAATCCTCTGCTCTTGTTAGCCTTGAAATCTCTTTGAAAACCCAAGACATTCCCCAACTTCCCAGCCAGGTGGAAAAATCTGAAACGGTCTCTAATAAGACAACCATAGCTGTCTCTGATGATCCAGGAAATTCTGATGGGAAAATGCGAGGGAAAAGAGCGAGAGGAAGAGACAAGGGAAAGATATGAAAGTCCAGAACGGGAAGTCAGAGGAAATAAGTTGCTTGTCTCTGTCAATGCGGGTTATCTTTGGCCTTCATGTTGGCCTGTGATGTTAGGCTATGTCTGTGTGATGTTGCTGGGTTTCTGTGTTTGTAATGTTCTGATGTACTGTAGGCTACACTGTAAAGGGGTAGCCCGTGAATTAGGACGCATCTTACAGACAGCTCGGTGGTGAGTAAAATTCTGTATTTCACATTACAGTACACCTACTGTCACACCCTGACCTTAAAGAGCTTTTTATGTCTCTATTTTGGTTTGGTCAGGGTGTCATTTGGGTGGGCATTCTATGTATATTTTCTATGTTTTTGTATTTCTTTGTTTTGGCCATGTATGGTTCTCAATCAGGGACAGCTGTCATTCGTTGTCTCTGATTGGGAATCATACTTAGGTAGCCTTTTTCCCTTTGTTATTTGTGGGAAGTTGACTCGTGTTAGTGGCACTTTGCCCTCGTAAGCTTCATGGTTGTTCATTTTGTTTCTTGTTTTGTTGGCGTCATTCCAAAATATAAGAAAATGTACACTCACCTCGCTGCACTTTGGTCTACTTCCAACGACAATCGTGACACCTACAGTAATATAAATATGGTATCAAAGCAAGCCTTAACAAATGCTTCCCAACTGGCAGAGATAACAGGGCAAAACAGACCAAAAGGACATAGCAAAATGCTCAACCATTTAAGGTTGAGCATTTTGCTGCCACTCCAATCCAACCCATACATGAGGCACTATAACCGCATAGGAATTAAATTGGGACAGCATCTACATTACAATCATTTACAATATGCTGCAGTAAAATATTTCAGTTTTTTTTACTGTTGATAATACCTAAAATGACTGTATAAATTACAGTTTTCTGTTACAGTGTAGGCTGTGTATGTAATGGGGTTACTGTCTGGGCACCAGCCAATCGGCCATGGGATGGGATGGCAGGTACAGTCAGTCAGCTACTATCACTGGATAAATGTAGTCATGGCTTGGTCACTGGGCCTACTGGGGGGATGGGGGCAGAGACGGCTATGGAGGAGAGTGAAAGGGACAAACCGGGGGTTAATGAGAGAAAGGAGGGAGACCTGTGTAAAGAGCCATCTCCCTGCCTTATCAGTTGGAAGTAATGGGAAAACCCTGGGAGTTATCAAGTCAAATCAAATTTTATTTGTCACATACACATGGTTAGCAGATGTTAATGCGAGTGTAGCGAAATGCTTGTGCTTCTAGTTCCGACAATGCAGTAATAACCAACAAGTAAACTAACTAACAATTCCAAAACTACTGTCTTATACACAGTGTAAGGGGATAAAGAATATGTACATAAGAATATATGAATGAGTGATGGTACAGAGCAGCATAGGCAAGATACAGTAGATGGTATCGAGTACAGTATATACATATGAGATGAGTATGTAAACAAAGTGGCATAGTTAAAGTGGCTAGTGATACATGTATTACATAAGGATGCAGTCGATGATATAGAGTACAGTATATACGTATGCATATGAGATGAATAATGTAGGGTAAGTAACATTATATAAGGTAGCATTGTTTAAAGTGGCTAGTGATATATTTACATCATTTCCCATCAATTCCCATTATTAAAGTGGCTGGAGTTGAGTCAGTGTCAGTGTCAGTGTGTTGGCAGCAGCCACTCAATGTTAGTGGTGGCTGTTTAACAGTCTGATGGCCTTGAGATAGAAGCTGTTTTTCAGTCTCTCGGTCCCAGCTTTGATGCACCTGTACTGACCTCGCCTTCTGGATGATAGCGGGGTGAACAGGCAGTGGCTCGGGTGGTTGATGTCCTTGATGATCTTTATGGCCTTCCTGTAACATCGGGTGGTATAGGTGTCCTGGAGGGCAGGTAGTTTGCCCCCGGTGATGCGTTGTGCAGACCTCACTACCCTCTGGAGAGCCTTACAGTTGTGGGCGGAGCAGTTGCCGTACCAGGCGGTGATACAGCCCGCCAGGATGCTCTCGATTGTGCATCTGTAGAAGTTTGTGAGTGCTTTTGGTGACAAGCCGAATTTCTTCAGCCTCCTGAGGTTGAAGAGGCGCTGCTGCGCCTTCTTCACGATGCTGTCTGTGTGAGTGGACCAATTCAGTTTGTCTGTGATGTGTATGCCGAGGAACTTAAAACTTGCTACCCTCTCCACTACTGTTCCATCGATGTGGATAGGGGGGTGTTCCCTCTGCTGTTTCCTGAAGTCCACAATCACCTCCTTAGTTTTGTTGACGTTGAGTGTGAGGTTATTTTCCTGACACCACACTCCGAGGGCCCTCACCTCCTCCCTGTAGGCCGTCTCGTCGTTGTTGGTAATCAAGCCTACCACTGTTGTGTCGTCCGCAAACTTGATGATTGAGTTGGAGGCGTGCGTGGCCACGCAGTCGTGGGTGGCCACGCAGTCGTGGGTGAACAGGGAGTACAGGAGAGGGCTCAGAACGCACCCTTGTGGGGCCCCAGTGTTGAGGATCAGCGGGGTGGAGATGTTGTTGCCTACCCTCACCACCTGGGGGCGGCCCGTCAGGAAGTCCAGTACCCAGTTGTACAGGGCGGGGTCGAGACCCAGGGTCTCGAGCTTGATGACGAGCTTGGAGGGTACTATGGTGTTGAATGCCGAGCTGTAGTCGATGAACAGCATTCTCACATAGGTATTCCTCTTGTCCAGATGGGTTAGGGCAGTGTGCAGTGTGGTTGAGATTGCATCGTCTGTGGACCTATTTGGGCGGTAAGCAAATTGGAGTGGGTCTAGGGTGTCAGGTAGGGTGGAGGTGATATGGTCCTTGACTAGTCTCTCAAAGCACTTCATGATGACGGAAGTGAGTGCTACGGGGCGGTAGTCGTTTAGCTCAGTTACCTTAGCTTTCTTGGGAACAGGAACAATGGTGGCCCTCTTGAAGCATGTGGGAACAGCAGACTGGTATAGGGATTGATTGAATATGTCCGTAAACACACCGGCCAGCTGGTCTGCGCATGCTCTGAGGGCGCGGCTGGGGATGCCGTCTGGGCCTGCAGCCTTGCGAGGGTTAACACGTTTAAATATCTTACTCACCTCGGCTGCAGTGAAGGAGAGTCCGCATGTTTTCGTTGCAGGCCGTGTCAGTGGCACTGTATTGTCCTCAAAGCGGGCAAAAAAGTTATTTAGTCTGCCTGGGAACAAGACATCCTGGTCCGTGACTGGGCTGGATTTCTTCTTGTAGTCTGTGATTGACTGTAGACCCTGCCACATGCCTCTTGTGTCTGAGCCGTTGACTTGAGATTCTACTTTGTCTCTGGACTGGTTACTGAGAAAGGGGGCGGTGGAGGAGAGGAAGGAGGATGGGGGAGGCAGTGGGGAAGATGAGAGGAGAATGTAGGACCCTTTCCACAGAGGGTTCTAAATGGAATCCAAAAGGATTCTACTTGGAACCAAAAATAGTTATTCCTCAAACCAAAGAGTTCTCCTATTTGGATGGCCGAAGAACCCTTTTTTAAAAGAGTGTACGTGTGATGTATTAGATTTCAGACAGTGAGGAAGATGAGAGGAGAAACAGAGGATACATAAATGAGAGGGAGGAGTGAGAAACAGCCATAAGTGTAATGTATGCAGTCATATAACAAGTCATCTCAGCATCCAGAACTAAATCAGCTGTTTGAATGTTAAGAGATTACCTAACGAGCCATTTCAGCATTAAAACTATAAGCCTATTAATGTATGTGTAAATGCGTGAAGTGTGTGCTTGTAAGCTTAATTCCATCTCTCTAGCACCTCTAATGGTGTTCCCTGTAGGACTAGGCCTATGTGTAATTAACAGTGCTAGCTGAGATCATTAACTCAGAGAGAATGGATGAATACCATTCCAGAACCACAGAACATGTTTCTTACCAAACGACTGCCATTAATCCTACAGGCAGTAAATGTGGTTTAGGGTGTTAATATTTCTTTACAAAAATGTTTCACTTTCTAAACATTTGGTGGGGAACTTCCAAGCACCCCTATTCTTTGAGAGAGTATGCCTTATTGATAGGTCTACATGTTCCATTTATAAAACTACAACTACAAGAAAAGGGTGGGTTTTTGAGTGCATTTGTATGTGTGAATGTGTGCTTCTCTGGCATTGCTGTCTGTGAACAGGCTGATGCTGTATGCTCTAAGAGCCTTAGTGTGAGGAGCTGTTTGCTACAGGAACATAGAGGTAGGATACTTAGTGTTGAAATGGCCTTGAGGCTGCAGTTTTCACCAGGTTAAAACACCAGGTGAACACATTGGTACAACAAGGTAATGGGCCAATTAGAAGAGATTGACAAGCTTTCACAGTGTACACACCTCTCTCTCTTGCTGTTTCCCTGTCTATGTCTCCATGTCTGTCTGCCAGCCTGTCTCCCTGTCTATGTCTCCATGTCTGTCTGCCAGTCTGTCTGTCTCCATGTCTGTCTGTCTCTAACTCAACCACACACACTTTGCTTTAACAAGTTATTTTTGCCTGACAGCCCTTTCCAGGTTATCAGGAGTCATTACTGCTGTTATACTTAGGTGTGTCTGTGTGTGTGTTCTACATACACAAGTATTTTGTGAGTGCAGCTCTCCCTCTGTGGTGTAATCTACGAGCAGGAAAGATGAGCTGCCGTAGCGGACTTATCGCTAACTCCGCTAACTCAATAACACAACACTGATGACAGCAATCAATCTGAGAGGGCTCTCAAATTCTCTCTCTCTCTCTCACACACACTCACACTCTCTCACACACACACACACACACACACATCAGGGTGGTGTGTGGGCGCTGTTGCCCTAAGCTAATCCATGGGAAATGGGTTATTTGGAAGTGGAGTGGAATTTGATCAAATGGATACCAATACTCTTCCAGGAACTGAGATCCCACTACAGCAGCTCCTAAAAGCATTCCGCCACCCTGCTGTGTACATGAGTCCCTGTGGTGTGTGTGTGTGTGTGTGAGTTCCCCCTACCACACCTATTCTCCCACCGTAAATGGTACGCAATTAGAGGGTGAGTATGGCAAGATGCAATAAGCCTCGCACACCTCAGCAGTGCTCTGTTCTTTCGCTCGCTCGCTCTCTCTCTCTGGTCTCTCTGGTTTGTCTCTCTCTCTCTGTTCTCTCTCTCTCTGGTCTCTCTCTCTCTCTGGTCTCTCTCTCTCTCTCTGGTCTCTCGCTCTCTCTCTCTCTCTGGTCTCTCACTCTCTCTCTGGTCTCTCGTTCTCTCTCTCTCTGGTCTCTCGTTCTCTCTCTCTCTCTCTGGTCTCTCTCTCTAGGCTCTCTCTGATCTTTCTCTTTGATCTCTCTCTCTCTGGTCTCTCTTTCTCTCGTCTCCCACTCTCTTTGGTCTCTTTTTCTCTGGTCTCTTTTTCTGGTCTCTCGCTCTCTCTGGTGTCGTGACTTTACTTTCATTAATCTGATGTCTGTTATTTATTGAATCCACTAACTATGTTAAATTATTACTCGATTTAAATTTATCATGTAACAATTAACTCAGGATTTGGGACACCACGGAATAAGTTGTTTATTTACCATCTCCCAAATTAAACTCTTTAAGGTCTTTACCTATTTCATCGATAAACAGTCATCTTATTAATCAATCAATCAGTCAAATGTATTTATAAAGCCCTTCTTACATCAGTTGATGTCACAAAGTGCTGAATAGAAACCCAGCCTAAAATCCAAACAGCAAGCAATGCAGGTGTAGAAGCACAGTGGCTAGGAAAAACTCCCTAGAAAGGCCAGAACCTAGGAAGAAACCTAGAAAGGAACTGGGCTATGAGGGGTGGCCAGTCCTCTTCTGGCTTTGCCAGGTGGAGATTATAACAGAATATGGCAAAGATGTTCAAATGTTCATAGATGACCAGCAGGGTCAAATAATAATAATCACAGTGGTTGTCGAGGGTGCAACAGGTCAGCACCTCAGGAGTAAATGTCGGTTGGCTTTTCATAGTCGATCTTTCAGATCTTTCAGACAGGAAAATCATGTCAGTGACTCAACCCACTCAAGTGACGCACCCCTCCTAGGGACGGCATGGAAGAGTACCAGTAAGCCAGTGACTCAGCCCCTGTAATAGGGTTAGAGGCAGAGAATCCCAGTGGAGAGAGGGGAACCGGCCAGGCAGAGACAGCAAGGGCGGTTCGTTGCTCCAGTGCCTTTCTGTTCATTAATCATTACATCTTATCAAATACTCATTCTGAACGATTGTAGCCTTCTTGGATCTGAAAAAACCCAGCCTTCCACATTATTCAGTACTACACAAATTTGTTTAATCATTTATTTACTAGCTAACTAAATAATAACTCATAATAAACACACACTCTTACATGAGTCAAAGGTCCCTAGTGGACTGACAAGATATGACGGCTTGTTGCAACATAGATGGAGAGGCGGGAGGGGGGCAGAGAGAGAAAAGGGGACACATTCTAGAACTATTCTCCCATTAACCATATACTTTGCACATGAACCACCGCCCGTTTGGAATAAGAAATCATGAATGTATTTGGTGTGAAACGTCGTTGTTCGTCATTTATCTCGGTCTGAAGTAAGCCTTCTCGGGAAAGTTGTTGGCCTTCCAGCTGTATGGCTCTAATTGTCCGAAAGGGGTCTCCCCTTTCCCGGCTTCTACTGTTGATCACTCTGGAAGATAACCAGCCATGTCGACGGTTCCCATTGGTGATGAGCGTAGTAGGATAGTCTCACTTAGATTCAATGATTCGCTTTTCTCGATATCAGACCAGTGATTGTCTGAGGTGAGCGTCTCGCCTTTTCCTCCTTGTGTTGGTATTCAGGATTCGGGCCAGAGCTGCAGCTCTTCGTCTCTCGGATCTAAAGGAAGATGAATTTATTTCTTCACCTCGTGTTGAGGTTCAACGTTTCAACCATTTCCAACATGAAGCTATCGCTCCATGCTTTTCTGGTCTAATGTTAATTTTGTTACCAAGGCTTTATGTACTCTGGCTAAAGGGGACGCCTCTGTCCATCAGACACGCTCTTCTGACCTTACTCAGGGCGTGGCTACTTAATGTGCAAAGGATATGATTAGAAGTTATCTCTTATGACTCCTAAAAACACATTCATATCTTAAAAATACTTTCATGTTTCATATTGTATGCAAAACATATTGTATGAAAACTTGACATGTAAAGGGGTTATACTTTCCAAGTTACAGTGTTTGGTCCTTACAGTTTTTAAAAACATCACAAAATTAAAACAAATATTACATTTTTGTTTTCCATAGTTCCCCACTGACCACTTCCCACATGATGTTAAAAATATTGTTCCATTATCACTTTTTTAACGTTAGAGATTTGGGCGGGCAAAAGTATCTGTGAACAAAGCCATTCCTTTAGTTGATACTATAAAGAGTAAGAGAGAGAGTCTCTCTTTCTTGTAATTTACAACCGGGTGTGAACGGTTGACCATCCAGCAGCTCCCCTCCTCCCCTCTTTGGGAAGGAGAGAGGCCTGGTTACCGTCACCCCCCACCAGTCTGATCTGACCCATTCTGATCCTCACAGGACAGTCATGACACTGGTCTCTCTCTGGTCTCTCTCTCCTTCTCTCTATTCTCAATTCAATTTTAATTTAAGGGGCTTTATTGGCATGGGAAACACATGTTTAAATTGCCAAATCACGTGAAATAGACAATAAACAATACAAAATGAACAGTAAACATTACACTCACAAAAGTTCCAAAAGAATAAAGACATTCCAAATGTCCTATTATGTCTATTTACAGTGTTGTAATGATGTGCAAATAGTTAGTACAAAATACAAAATGGAAAATAAATAAACCTAAATATAGGTTGTTTTTACAATAGTGTTTGTTCTTCACTGATTTCCCTTTTCTTGTGGCAACAGGTCACAAATCTTGCTGCTTTGATGGCACACGGTGGTATTTCACCCAATAGATGGATTGGATTTGTTTTTTCAAATTCTTTGTGGGTCTGTGTAATCTGAGGGAAATATGTGTCTTTAATATGGTCATACATTTGGCAGGAGGTTAGGAAGTGCAGCCCAGTTTGTGGCCAGTGTGCACATAGCCTGTCTTCTCTTGAGAGCCAGGTCTGCCTACGGTGGCCTTTCTCAATAGCAAGGCTATGCTCACTGAGTCTGTACAAATTCAAAGATTTCCTTAATATTGGATCAGTTACAGTGTTCAGGTATTCTGCCACTGTGTACTCTCTGTTTAGGGGCAAATAGCATTCTAGTTTAATCTGTTTTTTGGAAATTCTTTCCAATGTGTTTCTCTCTCTCTTCTTTCTCTATCCTCTCTTACTCTGGCCTCTCTCTCCTCTCTTTATCGCTCACTCTTCTCTTCCATAAAACAATCGCTGAAAGCTATACTTCAATTAATCACCTCTCTCTCTCTCATTTAACTAGGCAAGTCAGTTAAGAACAAATTCTTATTTTCAATGACAGCCTAGGAACAGTGGGTTAACTGCCTGTTCAGGGGCAGAACGACTTATCAGCTTTGTACCTTGTCAGCTCGGGGGTTTGAACTTGCAACCTTCCAATTACTAGTCCAACGCTGTAACCACTAGGCTACCCTGCCGCCCTCTGTCCTCTCTCGTTCTCTCTCTTTCTCTGGTCTCTCTCCTCTCTTTATCTCTTTCTCGCTCTTTCTGTGGTCTCTCTCTCTTGCTCTATCCATCTCCCTCCTCTCCTTTCTCTCTATATACACACACAGCTTTGTAACCGAGTTTGATCTTTCCTGTCATTTTCACAAGACGTTCGGCGCACATCAAAGACTAAAACCATTTCAATCATCCCAAAGCCCTTGCCTCCTAAACATCACAGTCAAGGAGGAGAGAGAATGGGAAACGGATAAGACCGTGATGAGAAGATCACGTGTGGAAGAGGAAAGACGTTTGATCTCTTCCTGGTCTGATAACTAAGTCATTAGGGTATGAGTGTTGGAGATAACACCACCAACACACACTGAGATGTGTTAAGAACAGGAAGCTGTGACATAAGTAGTGGTTTTACTGATACAGGGAAGAAGCAGAGAGAAGCAGATAAGATCAACTTTCTTTGATATAGCCTAGGCGTAGCACTTTTTCTAATAGCAACTGAACCAAACCCCTGAAAAGATCTCCTCTCTGTCCCCTGTGTCTGTTGATAGTAGAATGTGATTCATACTTTAGCTGCAACACCAGGTGAGGTGACCTTTTCTACAAACAATGACCTCTTCTACAAACAATGACCTCAATAAAACCTCTGTGAGATGGTTGCGTTCCAAGATGGCGTAGTAGTGCAGACGTATTTTGTTCGTCCTCTCGTGTACTTTTGTATTTTTCGTCTTTTTTGTATATATTTCAAATTTATTTTCAATCTCTTCTCCATTTTAGTTCAATTATACCTTCCGGTAACCTGCCTCACCCAATGTGATACGGAACCGCTATTATTTTTCATTTTTAGACCTTATATCAAGAACCTCCTAGCCATCAGAAGCTAACCAGCTAATTTGTTACAAGCTATTTAGTCATTGTTAGCCACTGCTAGCGGCTTTTACCTTCTGCACAGATACCAGCCCTTTTTTTAGCCTGGATAATACTCGCCAGCCGACCAGTATCGGACTGTTTCTCCACTACAATGCCGGATTCCTGCCGTAATCCCTGGTCCAATACTCCTGATCTTCACAGCTAGCTAGCACCCACTGAGTTACCCAGTACTGAAGCTATCCCTGAGGCCCACCTCCCAGCCTACTCAGTTGTTCACCCGGACTCCACAAAAACACGGCTAGAACACACTACTCCACCGGCTCCTTGCCGTAAGCTCTGGAACCCTTCACCGGATCACCGCTGCTACCGAGTGGCTATAGTGGCTAACGCCCCTGCCCCGAAGCTAGCACCAGTTAGCCGTGAGCCAGGCGCATCTCCCGGCTAGAAAACTAAATTACTACAACTACAATACCTCTTTCGCCATCTGGCTTGGATCCTTAGTCGACACGGCGCCCCGCCGCACCACCACGCCTGGTCTGCCGACTGGTCTCCATCCGCTGTGCCTTCAACTGGCCTCCGTCGGACATCGGAGCAGATGCTTCTACTAACCCTGGGCTACTAACTTTAAATGCTGTGGCGCCCGCGTGCTAGCGTAGTAGCGACTACTCCACGGCTTCCTTGTTCCATCTATTGCTGCCCCCCGGACCCTATGATCACTTGGCTACATAGCTGATGCCTGCTAGACTGTCCATTAATCACGGTACTCCATTCTGTTTATTTTTTTGTTTACCTGTCGGCCCCAGCCGCGAACTCAGGCCCTGTGTGTAGTTAACCGACCCTCTCTGCCCATTCATCGCCATTTTACCTGTTGTTGTTTTAGCTGATTAGCTGTTGTTGTCTCACCCGTTGTTGTCTTAGCTAGCTCTCCAAATCAACACCTGTGATTACTTTATGCCTCGCTGTATGTATCTGACCTCACCCATTATAACCAGCTTATCCAGAGATACAACCTCTCTTATCACTCAGTGCCTGGGCTTACCTCCGCTGTACCCGCTGCACCCACACCATACCCCTGTCTGCACATTATGCCCGGAATCTATTCTACCACGCCCAGAAATCTGCTCCTTCTATTCTTTGTCCCCAACGCTCTAGGTGACCAGTTTTGATAGTCTTTAGCCGTACCCTCATCCTACTCCTCCTCTGTTCCTCAGGCCCTGCATGTCCCCCTGCACCCTCATTTGTTGACTTCTGTGATCGAAAAAGCCTTGGTTTCATGCATGTCAACATCAGAAGCCTCCTCCCTAAGTTTGTTTTACTCACTGCTTTAGCACACTCTGCCAACCCTGATGTCCTTGTTGTGTCTGAATCCTGGCTTAGGAAGGCCACCAACAATTCTGAGATTTCCATACCCAACTACAACATTTTCCGTCAAGATAGAACTGCCAAAGGGGGAGGAGTTGCAATCTACTGCAGAGAGAGCCTGCAAAGTTCTGTCATACTTTCCAGGTCTATACCCAAACGGTTTGAACTTCTAATTTTAAAAATGAACCTCTCCAGAAATAAGTCCCTCACTGTTGCCGCCTGCTTTCGACCCCCCTCTGCTCCCAGCTGTGCCCTGGACACTATTTGTGAATTGATAGCCCCCCATCTAGCTTCAGAGTTCATTCTGTTTGGTGACCTAAACTGGGATATGCTTAACACCCTGGCAGTCCTACAATCTAAGCTAAATGACTGAGGCTAGGTAACACTGTCACCACTGATAAATCCATGATAATCAAACATTTCAATAAGCATTTCTCAACGGCTGACCTTCCTCCTGGCCTCCAATCCCAGCCAACAGCCCCCCCCCCGCTGCAGCTACTCGCCCAAGCATCCCCAGCTTCTCTGTCACCCAAATCCAGACAGCAGATGTTCTGAAAGAGCTGCAAAACCTGGACCCGTACAAATCAGCTGGGTTAGACAATCTGGACCCTCTCTTTCTAAATCTATCCGCCGCCGTTGTTGCAACCCCTATTACCAGCCTGTTCAACCTCTCTTTCGTATCGTCCGAGATCCCTAAAGATAGGAAAGCTACCGCGGTCATCCCCCGCTTCATAGGGGGTGACACCCTAGACCCAAACTATTACAGACCTATATCCATCCTGCCCTGCCTATCTAAAGTCTTCGAAAGCCAAGTTAATAAACAGATCACTGACCATTTCGAATCCCACCGTACCTTCTCTGCTGTGCAATCTGGCTTCCGAGCCGATCACAGGTGCACCTAAGCCACCCTCAAGGTACTAAACGATATCATAACCGCCATCGATAAAAGACAGTACTGTGCAGCCGTGTTCATCGAGCTGGCCAAGGCTTTCGACTCAGTCAATCACTGTATTTTTATCGGCAGACTCAATAGCCTTGGTTTTTCTAATGACTGCCTCGCCTGGTTCACCAACTACTTTGCAGACAGAGTTCAGTGTGACAAATCGGAGGGCATGTTGTCCGGACCTCTGGCAGTCTCTATGGGGGTACCACAGGGTTCAATTCTTGGGCCGACTCTTTCTCTGTATACATTATATCAATGATGTCGCTCTTGCTGCTGGCGATTCCCTGATCCACCTCTACGCAGATGACACCATTCTGTATACTTCTGGCCCTTCCTTGGACGCTGTGCTAACTCACCTCCAAATGAGCTTCAATGCCATACAACACTACTTTCGTGGACTCCAACTGCTCTTAAAAGCCAGTAAAACCAACCAAATGCATGCTTTTCAACCATTTGCTGCCCGCATCCACCCGCCCGACTAGCATCACCACCCTGGACAGTTCCGACCTAGAATATGTGGACAACTATAAATACCTAGGTGTCTGGCTAGACTGTAAACTCTCCTTCCAGACTCATATTAAACATCTCCAATCCAAAATCAAATCTAGAATTGGCTTTCTATTTCGTAAAACAAAGCCTCCTTCACTCCTTCACTCACGCCGCCAAACTTACCCCTGTAAAACTGACTATCCTACTCAGCAAACTGGATGCAGTCTATCACAGTGCCATCCATTTTGTTACCAAATCACCTTATACCAACCACCACTGCGACCTGTATGCTGTAGTCAGCTGGCCCTCACTACATATTCATCGCCAGACCCACTGGCTCCAGGTCATCTATAAGTCTTTACTAGGTAAAGCTCCGCCTTATCTCAGTTCACTGGTCACGATAACAACACCCACCCGTAGCCCACGTTCCAGCAGGTATATCTCAATGATCATCCCCAAAGCCAACATCTCATTTGGCCACCTTTCCTTCCAGTTCTCTGCTGCCAGTGACTGGAACGAATTGCAAAAATCGCTGAAGTTGGAGACTTTTATTTCCCTCACCAACTTTAAACATCAACTATCTGAGCAGCTAACCGATCGCTGCAGCTGTACATAGTCCATCTGTAAATAGCCCACCTAATCTACCTACCTCATCCCCATACTGTTTTTATTTTATTTACTTTTCTGCTCTTTTGCACACCAGTATCTCTACTTGCACATCATCATCTGCTCATTTATCACTCCAGTGTTAATCTGCTAAATTGTAATTATTCGCTCCTATGGCCTATTTATTGCTTACCTCCTCATGCCTTTTGCACACACTGTATATAGACTTTCTTTTTTCTATTGTGTCATTGACTTGTCTATTGTGTTATTGGCTTCTTTATTGTTTACTCCATGTGTAACTCTGTGTTATTGTCTGTGTCACACTGCTTTGCTTTATCTTGGCCAGGTTGCAGTTGCAAATGAGAACTTGTTCTCAACTAGCCTACTTGGTTAAATAAAGGTGAAATTAAAAATAAATGTAAAAAATATAAAAAGGTAATCCCCGACACACACATACACACTGATGGGGGGACCGTCCAGGTCATGGGGACCGTCCAGGTTCGTATAAATCATGTGTGTTCGTCAGGGTAGAATGATTTATTTGATTCACACAGCAACACACACACACACACAGCCTGTGCCAGGAGCTTTGACTCACCCAGTAAAACAGAGGGGTGTTTTTAAAGAGGGAAGGTGAGATGTGATTCATACAGGATGTCTGTTACAATTTGTTTTCCATTGTTAAAACTCTTTCTGCTTTCTGAGAACGATTGTTATCGAGACAGACACACATATTCACACACGCAAGTGATTCAGCCGCAGAATCAAAAACACAATCCAACACATATGGCCCAGGGAAGAAACCACATCCACCACACATGGCTCGGGGAAGAAACCACATCCACCACACACAGCCCGGGGAAGAAACCACATCCACCACACATGGCTCGGGGAAGAAACCACATCCACCACACATGGCCCGGGAAGAAGAAACCACATCCACCACACATGGCTCGGGAAGAAACCACATCCACCATCCACCCGGGAAGAAACCACATGGCTCGGGGAAGAAACCACATCCACCACCACACATGGCTCGGGAAGAAACCACATCCACCACACATGGCCCAGGGAAGAAACACATCCACCACACATGGCCCGGGAAGAAACCACATCCACCACACATGGCTCGGGGAAGAAACCACATCCACCACACATGGCTCGGGAAGAAACCACATCCACCACACATGGGGGAAGAAACCACATCCACCACACATGGCTCGGGGAAGAAACCACATCCACCACACATGGCCCGGGAAGAAAAACCACATCCACCACACATGGCCCGGGAAGAAAACCACACACACCACACATGGCCCGGGAAGAAACCACATGGCTCGGGGAAGAAACCACATCCACCACACATGGCTCGGGAAGAAACCACAAACCACAGGGAAGAAACCACCACACATGGCCCAGGGAAGAAACCACATCCACCACACATGGCCGGGAAGAAACCACATCCACCACACATGGCTCGGGAAGGAAGAAACCACATCCACCACACATGGCCCGGGGAAGAAACCACATCCACCACACATGGCTCGGGAAGAAACCACATCCACCACACATGGCTCGGGAAGAAACCACATCCACCACACATGGCTCGGGGAAGAAACCACATCCACCACACATGGCTCGGGGAAGAAACCACATCCACCACACATGGCTCGGGGAAGAAACCACATCCACCACACATAGCCCATCCAAGTTTTGTATGAAGATTTTATTTGTCATTTTCAAGGAGCATTTGATTGCCTCTCACCATCTCATTCTCTTCTTCTTTCTCTTCCTGTCAACCCGAATCTGCTTATCAATGCCCATGTTAACTTTTCCATGTCATTAACAACATCGATATTGGCTGTATATGTGTGTGTGTCTGTCATCGTCACGGCGACAGGATTCCTCTCTCCCTCATCCATCATAGTGTGGTTGGCTGGCACTGGCATGTCGACGCACGCCACAAACACACTGTCACCACAGGCACACACTCACTGCTCCCTAGTGACAGAATTATAATTAAACACCTGTACCATACTCCATTCTTCCTGTGGTTCCTCCCAGAACACTATGGAGTTGATGCGTATAGGGACTCGCCGTCTAAAGGGTGCAACTTACTTGTTTTTTTTATTGACAAAGCACTGGCAGCCTGGAGGGGAGGCAGAATGTCTTTTCCTCCTTTTATTGTGGAGGGCTTATAGCCGTGTGTGTGTGTGTGTGTGTGTGTGTGTGTGTTGTGCATTTTTGAATTTGTTGTTTAATAATAATTGCCCTGGATCAGTGGTGAGGTGTTATTACAAAAGGCCCTGTTATCCCATAATACTCCCATTACTGACCTGGAGGCTCCTGGCAGGAGGTTGTTCTTTCCTTTGAATCTGTCATTGTTTATTTCACTAAATGCCTTTTCTCTCATAACTTACACCGACTCCAAGCACTCTGGCTATAAGTGTTTGAGCTGAGACTGTGTGTGTTGGTGCAGCTACACTATATATACAAAAGTATGTGGATACCCCTTCAAATTAGTGGATTCAGCTGAAAGGTGTATAAAATCAAACACACAGCCATATAATCTCCATAGACAAACATTGGCAGTACAATGGCCTTACTGAAGAGCTCAGTGGCTTTCAACATGGAACAGTCATAGTGACCTTTCCAACAAGCTCAGCCGCGAAGTGGTAGGCCACACAAGCTCACAGAACAGGACCGCTGAGTGCTGAAACGCGTAGCGTGTCAACATCATCTGTCCTTGGTTGCAAGACTCACCACCGAGTTCCAAACTGCCTCTGGAAACAACGTCAGCACCATAACTATTCACCGGGAGCTTCATGAAATTGATTTCCAGGCCGAGCAGCCGCACACAAGCCTAAGATCATCATGCACAATGCCAAGCGTCGGCTGGAGTGGTGTAAAGCTCGCTGCCATTGGACTCTGGACATGGTTCAGGTTAGGCCCTTTGGTCCCAATGAAGGGAAATCTTAATGCTACAGCATACAGTTACATTCTAGATGATTCTGTGCTTCCAACTTGGTGGCAATAGTTTGGAGAGTGCTCTGGAGCAATTTTTCATCAAGGATCTCTCTGTACTTTGTTCCATTCACCTTTCCCTCGATTCTGACTAGTCTCCCAGTCCCTGCCGCTGAAAAACATCCCCACAACATGATGCTGATTCTGTGTCCCTCTGGGCAATATAGAGTCTCAGCTGGAGGAGTATTGTGTTCCGAGGCCACATCTCACAGTGACATTCAGTGATTCAGGGCTGGGTGGAAATAAGACTGATTAAATACTGATTGGATGATTACACTGATGCATTCTTTCATTTGGATGTGGATGGATGTGTCACATTGGATTTTAGGATACTGTTGTTGTACATTGTGGTTGGTTGGGTAATGGACCTTGCCTATATTGTACTTTGGAGATTCCTTGCTCATTTGGATGTAATTTACCTTCATCACCCAAGTTCAGTCTTTCTTCCCCTTTCTCCCTTCCTCTTTACCCCCCTCTCTCTCTTCCCCCTCTCTCTTCCCCTCTCTCTCTTCCCCCCTCTCTCCCTTTTCCCCTCTTTCCCTTTTTGCCTCTCTCTCTGCAGTTGGTGGCATTGGAGAGACAGGTGTTTGACTTCCTGGGGTACCAGTGGGCGCCCATCCTGGCCAACTTCTTCCACATCATCATCGTCATCCTCGGCCTCTTCGGCACCATACAATACCGACCACGCTACATTGTAGTGGTGAGTACAAACACGCACATACACACAAACGCACACATATATGTACACACACACTTAGCCCAAATTCTATTGAACCGTTTATCCATTTATTCAAACTCCCAAGATCCCCCTCCCTGAACACATTGTTTGTTGTGTTAATCTATTAATCTATCAGTAAGTACATTTAATTAATGACTCAACTTCCATTCATTTCACACTCAGAATGCACCCTAAAGCCAACCCTCAACAAAAATCCAGCTGGATTTAGGATTTGGTTAAATCTGAGGGGTTATGGGTGGGGGGAGGGGGTTACAGCACCTCTTGATTACTTGAATTAGGTGTGTTAGTACTAGCCAAGAACAAACGCCTGGCCATCTTGTAGCACTGCAGGACCAGGTTTAAAAAATACAATGGAATGTCCTAGAAGGTTCTAGATTGAAGATCACTAATGTTCTAAACTGAACAAAAATCTAAATGCAACATGCAACCATTTAAAATATTTTACTGAGTAACAGTTCATATAAGGAAATCAGTCAATTGAAATAAATGTATTAGGCCCTAATCTATGGATTTCACATGAGTGGAGAGGGGTGCAGCCATGGGTGGGCCTGGTAGGGCATAGGCCCACCCACTGGGGAGCCAGGCCCAGCCACTGGGGAGCCAGGCCCACCCACTGGGGAGCCAGGCCCAGCCAATCAGAATGAGTTTCCCCCACATTACAAAAGGGTTTTATTACAAACATAAATACTCCTTCAAATAGGATGGATGAAGCTAAGAAACAATAAAAGATTCACAAAGACATAAAAAATATTTTAGCAAAGCTCAATTTGGGTGTTTATGTGGAAAGGAAGTCAAAGGGCGAGGGAGAGAGAAAAGACAGATTGGAAGGAATGTGTGAGAGGTCAGAGGGAGGAGGATAACCAAAGGCAAGAGAGGATACAGGGATAAGAAGGAAAGAATAGTGTCAGCTTTCTTAGGAAATTGGAGGGAGGATGAAAAGAGAAGGGAGAGGAGTGGAACAGAGAGAGTAACTAAAGAGCAGATAGAGGGAAGAATACTTGTGTGTCAGCGTTCTTGAAAAAGAAGGGAAGGGATTTGGTGACTCAACATGTTACATGTCTGTAGGGAGGGTAAGTTCTCTACTGTCTTTAGGTTAGGATGAGTAGGGAGGGTAAGTTCTCTACTGTCTTTAGGTTAGGATGAGTAAGGAGGGTAAGTTCTCTACTGTCTTTAGGTTAGGATGAGTAAGGAGGGTAAGTTCTCTACTGTCTTTAGGTTAGGATGAGTAGGGAGGGTAAGTTTTCTACTGTCTTTAGGTTAGGATGAGTAGGGAGGGTAAGTTCTCTGCTGTCTTTAGGTTAGGATGAGTAGGGAGGGTAAGTTCTCTGCTGTCTTTAGGTTAGGATGAGTAGGGAGGGTAAGTTCTCTACTGTCTTTAGGTTAGGATGAGTAGGGAGGGTAAGTCCTCTACTGTCTTTAGGTTAGGATGAGTAGGGAGGGTAAGTTCTCTACTGTCTTTAGGTTAGGATGAGTAGGGAGGGTAAGTTCTCTACTGTCTTTAGGTTAGGATGAGTAGGGAGGGTAAGTTTTCTACTGTCTTTAGGTTAGGATGAGTAGGGAGGGTAAGTTCTCTACTGTCTTTAGGTTAGGATGAGTAGGGAGGGTAAGTTCTCTACTGTCTTTAGGTTAGGATGAGTAGGGAGGGTAAGTTCTCTACTGTCTTTAGGTTAGGATGAGTAGGGAGGGTAAGTTCTCTACTGTCTTTAGGTTAGGATGAGTAGGGAGGGTAAGTTTTCTACTGTCTTTAGGTTAGGATGAGTAGGGAGGGTAAGTTTCTACTGTCTTTAGGTTAGGATGAGTAGGGAGGGTAAGTTCTCTACTGTCTTTAGGTTAGGATGAGTAGGGAGGGTAAGTTCTCTACTGTCTTTAGGTTAGGATGAGTAGGGAGGGTAAGTTCTCTACTGTCTTTAGGTTAGGATGAGTAGGGAGGGTAAGTTCTCTACTGTCTTTAGGTTAGGATGAGTAGGGAGGGTAAGTTCAGCCAACAACAACGAGACAACATTTTAGTAACAGAGTCTCTATAAAGGCACAAGGCGAGACCCACATGCAGACACAGGAGGCAGATGTTTGGAGTCTTACAATGTTCATTAATCCAAAGGGGTAGGCAAGAGAATCGTCGTGGACAGACATAAAGGTCAAAACCAGATCAGAGTCCAGGAGGTACAGAGTGGAAGACAGGCTCGTGGTCAAGGCAGGCAGAATGGTCAGGCAGGTGGGTTTTTATTTATTTTATTTCACCTTTATTTAACCAGGTAGGCAAGTTGAGAACAAGTTCTCATTTACAATTGCGACCTGGCCAAGATAAAGCAAAGCAGTTCGACACATACAACAACACAGAGTTACACATGGAGTAAAACAAACATACAGTCAATAATACAGTAGAAACAAGTCTATATACGATGTGAGAAAATGAGGTGAGATAAGGGAGGTAAAGGCAAAAAAAGGCCATGGTGGCAAAGTAAATACAATAAGGCAAGTCAAACACTGGAATGGTAGATTTGCAGTGGAAGAATGTGCAAAGTATAAATAAAAATAATGGGGTGCAAAGGAGCAAAATAAATGAATAAATAAAATAAATACAGTAGGGAAAGAGGTAGTAGTTTGGGCTAAATTATAGGTGGGCTATGTACAGGTGCAGTAATCTGTGAGCTGCTCTGACAGTTGGTGCTTAAAGCTAGTGGGTACAGAGGGCAGACAGGCTCGTGGTCAAGGCAGGCAGAATGGTCAGGCAGGTGGGTACAGAGTCCAGAAACTACCGTCAACTTTCTATACAGTCGCTAAATTAAACTAACAAGTGTCTCCTCCTCCAGGTGGACCCATTGTAGCAGCAATTGACTCTGTGACATCCAACATTTCAAAATTTGTGGATTACCACATCAAACCGATGGTTGAGAATCTGCCATCTTATATCAAAGTCACGTGATCTCATTAATAGAGGGCTTAGGAAGGATACCAGAGGGCACCCTGCTGGCCACTTTTGATGTGGAGAGCTTGTTCACTAACATCCCACACACTGGAGGCTTGCAGGTGCTGTAACACTTCCTTCAGACTCTACCCTTGTTCCATCCAATGATTGTATCTTACAAGTTACTGTACTGGTATTATCCAATAACTACCTCGTTTTTGAGTCAGACTTTGAGTGTAGCCATGGCCCACCCCTTAGTGACATAATTAGTTAAATAAAGTCCACTTGTGTGCAATCTAAGTATCACATGATCTGTCACATGATCTCAGTATATATACACCTGTTCTGAAAGGCCCCAGAGTCTGCAACACCACCAAGCAAGCGGCACCATGAAGATCAAGGAGCTCTCTAAACAGGTCAGGGACAAAGTTGTGGAGAAGTACAGGTCAGGGTTGGGTTATACATTTTTTTTATCAGAAACGTTGAACATCCCCCAGAGCACCATTAAATCCATTATTAAACAATGGAAAGAATATGGAACCACAACAAACCTGTCAAGAGAGGGCCGCCCACCAAAACACACAGACCAGGCAAGGAGGGCATTAATCAGAGAGGCAACAAAGAGACCAAAGATAACCCTGAAGGAGCTGCAAAGCGGAGGTTGGAGTATCTATCCATAGGACCACTTTAAGGCGTACACTGCAGAGAGCTGAGCTTTACGGAAGAGTGGCCAGAAAGAAGCCATTGCTTAAAGAAAAAAAATAAGCAAACATGTTTGGTGTTCGCCAAAAGTCATGTGGGAGACTCCCCAAACATATGGAAGAAGGTACTCTGGTCAGACGAGACAAAAATTGAGCTTTTTGGCCATCAAGGAAAACGCTATGTCTGGCACAAACCCAACAACTCTCATGACCCCAAGAACACCATCCCCACCGTGAAGCACGGTGGATGGCAAAATGGTCAGAATTTAAGGAATGATGGATGGAGCTAAATATAGGGAAATTCTTGAGGGAAACCTGTTTCAGTCTTCTAGAGATTTGAGACTGGGATGGAGGTTCACTTTACAGCAGGACAATGACCCTAAGCATACTGCTAAAGCAACACTCGAGTGGTTTAAGGGGAAACATTTAAATTTCTTGGAATGGCCTAGTCAAAGCCCAGACCTCAATCCAATTGAGAATCTGTGGTATGAATTAAAGATTGCGGTACACCAGCGGAACCCATCCAACTTGAAGGAGCTGGAGCAGTTTTGCCTTGAAGAATGGGCAAAAATCCAAGTGGCTAGATGTGCCAAGCTTATAGAGACATACCCCCAAGAGACTTGCAGCTGTAATTGCTGCAAAAGGTGGCTCTATAAAGTATTGACTTTGGGGGGTGAATATTTTATGTTATTTTCTGTTTTCTGTCTTATTTCTTGTTTGTTTCACAATAAAAAAAATATTTTGCATCTTCAAAGTGGTAGGCATGTTGTGTAATTTACACAAACCCCCCACAAATCTATTTTAATTTCAGGTTGTAAGGCAACAAAATTGGAAAAATGCCAAGGGGGGTGAATACTTTCACAAGATGATGTCTTTGTGCTCTGGGAAGGAAGTCAGCAGGAACTAAATTAATTCCTAACTCTACTAAACGAGAGCTCTGAATAACTCAATTCACCATGCAGACTGATGAGAGAAAAATAAACTACCTGGACGTATGGATCATCAAAGAGACTGATGCATTACACACAAACTTATACACAAAGCCCACAGATCGCAATATCTTGCTATGTGCGGATCGTATGCATCCCCTTCCCCTCAAGAATGGTCTACCATATAGCCAGTTATGCTATATGGTAGAGCCAATCAATCTGTGGCCACCAGACAGATTTTGACAGCAATGCTAAAAGAATGACAGATAAATTCAAAATGAGAGGCTACAAGGACAAAACTCTTGAAGCTGCTATGATGAAAATCTCAAAAACCAAGAGTGCAATTACTAAAATCTCAACCAAAGAAGAAAAACAATGCAACCGTCTTTTGCACTAAGTGCACCAAAGGTTTGGAGAAAATGAAAGCAATCCTGAAAAGTGTTGGCATATTCTGCAATCAGACAAAACAATCTTACACATGGACCCCCACTGCTGCTCTATAAGGGTGGTTGTAATATTGGAGATAGTTAGGCGAGATCTGACTTGCCCCCTGAGCCCACTCAGACACTCTTGACACCGATCCCAAATGGGAACTACAAATGTGGCTCATGCGCACAGTGCAATAGCACTATAAAACGTCTTTCTTCAGACACCCACATACAGGTCGAAAGATCCCTGTTAGGGATATCATCTCATGCAAGACCAAGTAATCTATCATCACCTGTTCATGTGGGAAAGCCTACGTAGGACAAACGAAAAGACAATTAAAACAACGCATAGCTGAACACCGCAGCTCAATCAGATGTAAGAACATTGACTATCCAGTAGCAGCTCACTTTGTTGAAGCTAACCATCACATCTCCTCCCTCAAATACACAGGCAATGAGCATGCTGCTCTACCAAGGAGAGGAAGTAACATCGAGATCCTACTACTACAAAGGGAGGCTTACTGGATATCCTATCTAAAACATTGACCCCTAGTGGTCTGAATATTGACTTTGATTTCAGGCCCTTATGAATAATTCTTTCTTTTATGAACAAGTCTTATAAATTGATATATTCTTTCTACAGCTTATCAGCGTACACCTAATATGTTCCCCCTGTTGATGACGCTAATTATACATTAATTGCACTGTTTGTCTACATAACCTGGTTCAAGTATTCATGACATCACCCTGAAGAAGGCACAGTGATGCCGAAACGTTGGTAAAAACCCATTAAATTACATGGGGGTTTATATATGGAGTGTACGACTTTCTTTAGTTTGTTGTTTGTAACATAGACCCTTTGTTAACACTGTTAATTGAATTATATCTTAGACCTGTTTATGCCCCTCAGCTGGTTTAAAACCCAACTCCTTCAAGTCTTAATGGACTAACAGCAGCTTTAGCATGAAGGCCAGAGGGGGTATTGCACATGAATCAATGAACGGTGAAGTGCAGTGTAGAGTGTGTTCCATAACAGCATTCACACACAGAGATCTTTCATATCTGTTCGGACTTATTTCAGTGTATGATGTGTTCTGATGTTTTGTGAACCCATGTGTCTGTAAGTGTGTATATATTCCACCATGCATGTAGTTAATATGTAGTTAACCGGTGTTGTGTTTGTGTCCTATACAGTACACAGTGTGGATGGCTCTCTGGGTGGCCTGGAATGTCTTCATCATTTGTTTCTACCTGGATGTGGGAGACTTGACCAAGGTAGGCCCTATTCGCTCTGACTCACAAGTCAACTACACTACAGGTCAACTACACTACTGGTCAACTACACTACAGGTCAACTACAGTAGTTGACCAAGGTAGGCCCTATTCGCTCTGACTCACAAGTCAACTACACTACAGGTCAACTACACTACAGGTCAACTACACTACAGGTCAACTACAGTAGTTGACCAAGGTAGGCCCTACTCTCTCTGACTCACAAGTCAACTACACTACAGGTCAACTACAGTACAGGTCAAGTATAGGTCAACTAAAGGTCAACTACACTACAGGCCAACTATACTACAGGGCAATTTCACTACAGTGCAACTACACTACAGGTCAACTACACTACAGGGCAACTACAAGGCAACTACCTCCATTTTGGAGCTCCCATGACTTGTGTGTATCTTCCACCATTTTGAGATACGGTATGTCTATATATTTATGTGTCATTGAATAAAACATGTGGTCATCCTAGGGAGGTGGGAGCCAGGTGGTGGAAGACATATTCCAAGATTCTCAGTGTCAGGGTTCAGAGAGTAGAGGGCTCAGCCTCAGGAAGATGCCCCGCTACCACATACACACACCCTGACAGGTCTCCTGAGTCTCTGTTTCCGTGCCGACAGAGTGTTGCGTTTGGGATTTTGGTCATTTCCCTTTCTACTCCCAGTTTGAGAAGTGTGATCTGAGTGCTGAGACTGTTTGATCATATCTGAATTGTGTGTTAGAGAGAGAGAGACTGCAGTTAACTGCTCATTCTGTTTTCATGCTGCCATGTGTAAGGTTGATACTAGTCCGCTATATTTTCCCTAGTTCTCATGACACTGTTCCACCCATGTCCAGGGTTAACCCCGGGTGTCCAATCTGTCTCATGTGGAGTAACAGTCAGGTTACGAGGGGTTAAATCAGCTCCTCATCCAATAAGAGGGCTAACACCGAAATCACTCTGTCACATACTAATATGCCTACTCCCAATCTTATGGGCTATGGACAGTCTGTGTGTGTGCATGAGTGTGTCTCAGGAAATGTGTCTTTGTGTGGTATACTCAAACTTTTAGCCAGTTAGTGTCTTAGATTGTATTGTGTCAAAGCTCACACTGCTAAGAGGTAACGACGTTGTAATTAAACATGCCAGAAGATGTGAAAGAGCGGTTTGATTTTCCTTTGTATACTACAGTCATCTTCACTATATAGAGATCTCACACACACTTTACTGACCCATCTCTCTCCAAGGATCAAAGCTGTCTGTTTCACCCACTGAAACCCATCACCCCTGCCTTCTAAGCACACACACAGACAAACACACACACCCACACAAACACACACACACACACACATACACATACACACACTATGACTGCACTTTGCACCATCCAGTGGGGTTTCTCCATATCTCCACTGCTCCCCCAGGGATTCTTTTAACAGATGAGTTGTTCATCTGGACAAAGAAAGGTACAGTATGTGTGTGCTGTCACCTCCACATCCATCACTTCGTCCTTTACTCTTCCCCCTCCTGACTCCTCTTCTCTTTTCTCCCCCCTGTCCACTTCTATTTTACTCTCTCCATCTATTCTCTTTGTCCTTGTCTCATTCAGCCTACAATTGTCCTCCTCCACGCTCTTCTCATTCTATCCCCTCCCTCCTTTTCTCTCTCCCTTCTTTCCTGTCGCACCCTGGCCTGACCCCTCCTCCTCCACTCCTCTCCTTTGTCCATTGCCTCCCTGTCCTCTGTTGATCAGCTCTCTGCCTCTTCGTCACACCCAGATGGACTCACTCAGTGATGGGGATCTACATTGATCTGTGAAAATGAATATTCATGTCAAAATAGTTGGATCTGTGGTTGTTTGGGGACAGAGGTGTGTGTGTGTGTGTGTGTGTGTGTGTGTGTATGGTGGGCCCCAGCTCAGCCTGTTCTCGGCTCGTATAATGAGGCATGTAGAGACCAGCTGCTGGGGCTGGGCTGCAACACAACAGATGGAGCCTTCCCTCCCAACACTGAATATATTGGCCAGGAGGGTAGACAGCTAATGGACGACACACACACACACACTGAATCTTATTCTGGCCCCAACCAAATCCACTATGCACCTACATACACACACACCTCATGACTCATTCAAACCCTGTAATGATAGAACATACACACACACACACACAACCCAACAGTGATCCCTCCCTGTAAATGAACCTTGGATCTAGTCACGTGGAGGGTTGATTTGTGCCTTAGGGTCTGTGAGTGAATAACAATGACAGTGTTGAAAGGGAGCTTCTCAGTTAGACCTTCTGACTGTGGGGCAGCTGTGGGGTTAGATTGCTGTATTGGAGTATTGATTGACGTTTGTGTAGGTCCATGTGTGTGTTTGTCTATTTACAAATGTGTGTTTGTCTGTGTATATTTTGTTACATGTTAATGTGTGTATTCAACCTCTTGTTACAGGACAGTGACCTGCTGACGTTTAACATCTCGGCTCACCACTCGTGGTGGAGGGAACACGGTCCAGGGTGTGTGAGGAGAGAGATGACCCAGCCAGGGGTGGGCACCGTGGACAGCCAGTCCTACATCTCTGTAATGGGCTGTCTCATGGAGTACCAGTACATAGAGGTCCTACACAGTGGAACACAGATCCTCATCGCTGTGAGTAGTGGTGTTATACCTTTATACACACACACAGACAACATCACCGGTCGTGTCTCTCACAGTGGAAGTCTAGTCACTGTGATTGTAATGGCCCCCTGTGTTTGGGTTATTGGTAGAGATATTGGAGAGTGGATCAGGAGACCGAGATCTGTTCTCTATAGACCCAGTTGTTATTAGTTTGTCTCTCTCTCCCTCCCTCTTGTGCTCTCTCTCTCTCTCTCCCTCCCTCCCTCTGCCTCTTGTGCTCTTTCCTTCCCTCGCCCCTGTCGTGCTCTCTCTCTCTCAGCCCCTGTCGTGCTCTCGCTCTCAGCCCCTGTAGTGCTCTCTCTCCCTCTCTCGGCCTCTCGTGCTCTCTCTCTCTCCTTCCCTCGGCCCCTGTCGTGCTCCCTCTCTCTCCCTCCCTCGGACCCTGTCGTGCTCTCTCTCTCTCCCTCCCTCGCACCCTGTCGTTCTCTCTCTCTCCCTCCCTCGAACCCTGTCGTTCTCTCTCTCTCTCCCTCCCTCGTACCCCGTCGTGCACTCTCTCTCCCTCCCTCGAACCCTGTCGTTCTCTCTCTCTCCCACCATCGGACCCTGTCGTTCTCTCTCTCTCTCCCTCGAACCCTGTCGTTTCTCTCTCTCTCCCTCCCTCAAACCCTGTCGTGTTCTCTCTCTCCCACCCTCGGACCCTGTCGTTCTCTCTCTCTCTCCCTCCCTTGGACCCTGTCGTGCTCTCTCTCTCTCCCACCCTCGGACCCTGTCGTTCTCTCTCTCTCTCCCTCCCTCGAACCCTGTCGTGCTCTCTCTCTCTCCCTCCCTCGGACCCGGTAGTGCTCCCTCTCTCGTCCTCTCGTTCTCCCTCTCTCCCTCTCTCGTCCTCTCGTGCTCTCTCTCTCTCTCTGTCTCTCTCCCTCTGCCTGTGTCGTGCTTTATCTTTATCTCGCTGAATGAAATAAATATCTGTGTTGTTTTGGCTGGGCGAGCCATGCTTTGTGAGCTTGTTGAAACACTGTAATCATAAAGCAATATCATCAACCACCCTGTTGAAAACACAACAGACACAAGCACACACACAACATAGATCATTCAGGGAGATGTGTAGCTGCCTGAATGATTATAACCCAATTAACCCAATGGCAGAGCAGTGATTCCAGTCCTGGGCCGATACCTCCATCAACTAGGACGTCATCTCTGAGATAGTGGCATGCCAGATATCCTTAAACTGTCCAATAGCAGGGACACTTGTAAGTGAACGTAATCTACTATAATACAATCTGATGTGCAACTTACAGCCCATCCAGTAGATGATTTAGTAACTCTGACCTTTCTATGAATGACAGCGACCCTCGAACGATGGGCCCTACCCTGCCTAGTGAATCATGCTGCTCAGGGGGACTGCTGTATATAGAAAAACTACATGTATGTATGTATGTATATATATATATATATATATATATATATATATATAATATATATATATATATTATATATATATATATTATATATATATATATATTATATATATATATATATTATATATATATATATATATATTATATATATATATATTATATATATATATAATATATAATATATATATAATAATATATATAATATATATATATATAATAATATATATAATATATATATATAAACTACATGTATCAATCTGACTCCAATATTATGTGAGTAAATGCAACAGGCCCTGGCTCTAGAGGATCTGGCCAAGGTACCGAGCCTCTCATCACCATGTAGTATGGCTATAATGAACATGTGTCTAACTTCCATCTTATGCAATTATTAAGAGATACAAATAGCTCATTCTGGTAACCAATGTTTTAGCATTAATTTATTGAGGCAAGCAGATCAGAGAGGTATCCAACCACATGGAGTGTATATGACAACTACCAATAGACCTGCTAAATGATGAACGTGTAGTCAATCAAAGAACTACTCTGTAAAACGAGGAATGCATTTACTCAGTTCAACTAATATAATTAGTCATGAAAGAATTAATGCTCAAACAATTCAATTGTACATGAACTACATGATACATTACAGACTGCTCAGAGTAAATGACTATCACCAATAGACTAAGACTTAAAGTGGATACACACATCTTCAGTTCAGAATTATCTCTAAGAGAAAAAACTGTCTGACACACACGGTAGCTTGGTAACAAGTTCTCAAAGTATGAACAAATTCATTGTCCTTTTAAACAAATTCAAGCAGAAACTCACCCAAAACCTGAACAAACATTTCTTTGCACTTTGCTAATAAAAACAAAAGACTGGAAAACACAGTGGGGTTCTAATCTAATCAACTCAATTCAAATGATAGGAGCTGCTGCTCTTTGACGAACCAAATAAAACAGGACAAATGTGTATCTCTTTATGAACTCTTGAAACAATCCAAACATGACAATTTAATTCACACAGTAACATTAATTTAGTCGATTTCACGTTTTCATCTGTCTTCATGCCTCCAACGGTGTCTATGAGAAGGTCCCACCCCGGAGAAAGCCACAGGTATGGTGTGTTTGACCTATGTGATAGCTCACAGATGGTCAGCCATCCAAACAATTCATAAATCGTGAGTGTCTCATTCTCTCATTCTTCCACTACTCTGTGTGTGGGAATGTAGTGTAGAGGGGTTTAGGACACTCCCAATCACTCATGCACGAACATGCGCACAGTCATGTTTTCACAGGCCCTCTAGAGGGGAGATTAGTCATGATTACATAAATAGGTAGAGGTGCTCATGGTTCTCACCCCAGGCACTATCCCATTCACACTGCCCCATCGACAATCAAGGTAGAATTTGCCCTCCAACACAGGTCTAGGATCAGATTACCCTCACTCCCCCGATCCAAATCTTAACCATTAGGGCGGTGACGCTGTATGAGTGTTTAGGGGTAACTTCTACTTAATCCTCCACCCCACTATAGCTCCTTGGGAAAATACATCAGTGTAGAGTCCTGTGGCCTGTGTTCTGAAATGATGTACTACTCCTTACCTCAGGCTATAACAGATGAAAAAGGATTAGACAATGATGTCATCAGGCTATATTTGCTCTGGGAGCCAAATAGAACAACTTTCAATGAAACGTTTCAAATGGTTGACTCCAACAGCAGCCCACAGCCTCCTTTCTTTAATGACAGAAACTCTGTCTAATCCTTCTTTATCTCATGCTGGACCTCAGGCTTTGGTTCTACCATTCACCACCCGAATCCCCCTCCCCACCCGCGCTTTGTACTAAGATGGTATTGTCCTCCAGGCATTCTATCCTGTCACCGTGGGAACAGCTCTCTCTGGGAGAGGGAGATCGAGTCTATAAAATCTCACTGAGTTGTTTTGGTTTTCCTCTCTTTCCTTGATTGTTAAAGAGGAGGGAAGTGAGGGAGAGGAGAGGGAGGGGTGTTTCCCTTTGTCTTTGTGTGGACTGTACAAGGTCACCCTGGAAAGCCCATTAAATATTTAGCCTGGGAGGAGAATGGTTCATTATGATGAATAATTTGAGTACTGACCAATACTGGAGGCAGTTAGTGCTCTTCTCCTACCAGTTACATTCTTCATGTTTTTGATGTGACTGGAGGAGGTGAAGAGGGGAGGATACTGTACCGAAAGAGAGGAAGAGATATATCTTTCATTGTAATCTCTCTCTCTTTCTCTCTCTCTCTCTCTCTGGGGTTCCTATAGATGATCAATACTTCCAATATCAACTGATTTTATTGTCATTGCCAGTCAGCATAACATTTTTGTTCATCAACACAGGCTCTCCCTCTCCTCTACCCCAGAGCATCTCTTCTCTCTTTCTCTCTTTCTATGTTTCTCTCCTCCTGTTGTCCTCCCCCTGTCTCCATACATCATCTGTTACATAAACAATGTATATGAGAAGATAACTTTCCTCCAGAGATGGGAGAGAAAAGGTCAGGGTAGTTAGGAGAGAGAGTGAGGGAAGGAGGGAGGGAGGGAAGGAAGGAGAGAGAAAAAAAAGGGAGACCATTTTTTCTCGCTCTCTGAGGGAACATGTGGAATAGGGTAGGATTTTGTGTGTGTACGTGTCATTTTTATAAAGCTAATACAAATATATTGATATAAGACTGTGGTGGTCTATCACCCTGGTAGTGTGGGACTAATGTGGAACAAAGGAATACTGGAATAGTGTGTGTCAGTTTACACTGGTTATAAACACACCATCTCCTACATGACCAGTATACAGCACCAGAGAGTTGTCACACACTCCCTCCCTCTCACGATTTACACACACACACACACACATGCATACACACTCACACACATGCATACACACTCACACAAGTATTATGATCCTAATATAAGTGTAGTCTGCTACCCTTAGGCCCTACTGAGCTGTGTGTATGTGTGTGGTGTTCCTTGACTTTCTGTTCCCACCTTAACACTGGTTGGTGGATGTTTCAAGTGATGGAAAGCTACCCCCTTTTTTCCTTCTCTATCCCTGTGTGGCTGATTGATGAATGTTTGTCACTGGATGATTGAGGGGTTCACACGAGAGGCCCGCGATGGAGTGACCCCTATTACTGCTCTAGGCGGGTATGCACGGGTATGCAGGTGTGTGTGTGTGTGTGTGTGAGAGGCCCTTGACTCAGATGTCTACAGTAAACAGCCAGCTGTATGAAGGAGTGATATAGCTGCTGTTGGGAGTCTGTCTGTGTGACAGCTGTATCTGGAGGCCTGTGTTTGCACTCTGACACTCTGCTGTTGTGTGTGTGTTATGCTACTGGTGTTAGGCGTGTGTCCCTTTTATGTAGATGAGACCATCAAATAAAGAAGCTTTCAACCACTAATGAAATGCCTGTGTGAAATGTTAGCTACTGTTCAGCAGGAGTGTAGCTTGTGAAGCTTGTTCCACCACTGAAGCAGTAATACACTGTTGATAACACATGCTGCATTAAAGCTCAGTATATATCAGTATTAAAACATGTATACATCTATTTAGTCTAGCTAAAGTGAGAGAGGAATAGAAAAAGGGATGAAGGGAAATGGTGGAAGGAGGAGAGAGAAGAGAGGGAAAGATTGGAGAGAGAGGGGGGGAAGGAGGATAGATCATTTTGTCTCTAGCTGTGCTTTGGAGAGTCAGTGACATGCTATTCAGATAGCATAACAAAAACACGACTGCCTCATATTAAACCCCAAAGAGTCTCAACAGAGAGCTTTACTGTTCATCTATTTTTAGGGGAACAGAGAATTTTTCACCCAAAAAAGGATCAGTTAAACATCAGAGGCCTTGGGGGGTGGGGAGGGAGGGAGGGACAGAAGGGTATAGAGAGAGATGTGATAAGTTTGGACCCAGGTGCAGATAAGAGACCAGATGAGGAATCAGTGGTTAAGGAATAACATAATACTGAGAAAAAGTAGCCGCAGGATCACAGTACACTGGAAAGGCTCAAACTCACTCAGGAAACTAATGCACACGGTAAACAATTCAAGCTTCTGCAAAGAACAACGGAAAACACCTATTTTAACAGACACACAATCATGAAATAATAAGACACACCTGAGTCCAATAAAAGTCTCTAGCATGGTCTCTGTCAGGAAGAACCATGACTGTACCCCACCGCCTAGGAGCGGCTCTAGCCTCGGAGCCATGACGACCACCACGTAGTTGTTTGAAGTCTCTTACAAGAAAACGGATCCAGGATGTACCGGGCAGGCGCCCACTCCTCGGGATCGTAGCCCTCCCAGTCCACCAGGTACTACAGGGTCACTTGGACCCGAGCCTCCAGACGCCGAACCGTGTAGGCCGGGCGGCCATCCACAAGTCGAGGGCGCGGAGGAGCAGGTGTGGGTGGAGAGAATGGTCCTTACCAGCTTGAGACATGAAAGGACAGACAGACCCTCATGAACCTGGGAAGCTGGAGACTAAAGGTGACTGGGTTGACACGACTGGGTTGATGTGCGAGACCACCTTTTTAAGGGAAGATCACAGGTGGACAGCCACACCCGTTGACCCGGTCGGAGGAGCCGAAAAGGTCGTCGGTGCCGGTTTGCCTGATGTTGGTGTTGGGCAGAGGAGCGGAGCAAGGAGGATCGCGCTCTGATCTATGTGCGGCAACATCGTCAAATGAACGCCTTGGCTGATGGCACCCCCGCTTCGGCCTCTTGTTCAGAAAATGGAGGGAAACCCGAACTGACACTCAAACGGCGACAGTCCAGTGGATGAGTTCGGCAGTGTGTTATGAGCATACTCTGCCCAGATGAGGAACTTGCTTCAGTTGCTGGCCTGAGTGGAGACAAAGCAGCGGAGGAACTTCTAAAAACTCTTGGTTGGCCCGCTCAGTTTGCCCATTCGACTAAGGTTGGAACCCCTGGGAGACACTCACCGATGTCACCAGCAGGGAACAGAATACCTTGCTACGAACTGGGTTCCACGATCTGAGACAATGTCCTGGGGAAGTCTGTGTAGTCGAAAGACATGGATAATCATGAGCTCAGCGGTCTCCTTCACTGAAGGCAACTTGTGTAAGATGATGAAATGGTCTGCCTTGGAGAACCGATCTACGACCACCAGGATAGTGGTAAGTCCTTGAGATGGAGGTAAAGTCTACAGACAGATGAGACCAGTTCCTCCTGGGGATGGGCAGAGGTTGGAGCAACCCAGCTGACGTGAAGTCTTGCTTTAGGGACAGATGGAACAGGCCGCAACAAGGATCTCACATCCTCCATCATGTTGGGACACCAGAATTTCCGCCTCAGGAACACCAATGTCCAATTAACTCCTGGATGCCCAGTTAATTTAGAGGAGTGTTTCCATTGCAGTACTCAGGACATGGGCTGATCGCAGAATGTAAAGTCCGTTAATGGGTCCCCCGCCGGGGTCAGGTCTTGTCAGACCGTGGTCTCCATTCTTGAACGGAAACCAAATTCTTATGGTCCTTCCAGATCACAAAAGGATGAGGTGCTCCCTCCAACCAGTGTCTCCACCCCTCAAGAGCCCACTTATCTGACAGGAGCTCCCGGTTTCCTACATCGTAGTTGTGTTCTGCTGGTGTTAACTGCTTGGAGAGAACGGCGCATGGGTGCAGTTACTTGTCCCCCTCGTTCCACTGTGAAAGGACCGCCCCTGCTCCAGTGTCCACCTCCACCACAAAGGGACGAGTTGGATCAAGATGAACGAGGATGGGTCCAGAGGTGAAAAATCCCTTGAGCTTAATGAATGCCCTGTCAGCTTCGGGGGTCCAGCAAAATTGATCTGGGACTTGCGGGATAGGACGGTGAGAGGCGCTGCCACTGCACCAAAGTTATGTATAAAACGCCAGTAAAAATGGGCAAACCCGAGGAACCGCTGGACCAGTCAGCGACCGCCTCAATCTTTACAGGGTCCATTTGGATGCCTGCGGTAGAGATAATGTGACCCAGGAAGGAAACCTGAGATACGTGGAACTCTCACTTCTCTATCTTGACATATAGTAGACTCTGCAGGAGTGTTCTCAGGACTAGGCGGACGTGCAGTATGTGTTCCGGAAGGGTCTTGGAGGATAAACAAAGTCGTTGAGATAAATAAAGATGAACCGATTCAACATATCCCTCAGGGTGTCATTGACCACAGCTTGAAAGACTGCTGGTGAGTTCGAAAATCCGAAGGGCATGACTAAATACTCATAGTGGCCACTAGGGGTGTTAAAGGCAGTCTTCCACTCATCTCCCTCCCTGATTCTCACCAGATTGTAAGCATTGCGGAGGCGTTGTAGAGGGGCGAATGAAACCTGCCTCCAGCGACTCCCACATGTAATTGTCCATAATTGCTGCTTCAGGGGTCGAGATGGAGTATAGACGACCACGGGGAAGTGTGGTGCCGGGTAGGAGTTCTATGGCACAGTCATAAGGACAATGAGGGGGAAGGGTGGAGACCTGCCTCTCGCTGAAGTCCTCCCAGAGGTCGAAGTATTCGGGAGGGAGAGCGGAAAAGTCTTTGTCTTCAAGGGATGCAGTAGGACATGGCGAGACTCTTGGTGGTCTTGGTGGCAGTCCTTGCCCAGTCCAGTAGGTGTCAGAGTGGTTCACCCCAACCTGCAGTAGCATGGACTTGATCTGATATTCCACCTGAAAGGAGCCAATGGGGCGTCCATCGAGGGCTTGAATCTGCAGAGGGATGGGACATTTCATGCAGGGGATCTGTAACTCTCTGGCGAAATTTTGCAGGCATGCGCCTGTAATGCTCCTATGGGCTCAGGCATGTGCGACCCAGCTGCATGGGATTCTCCATGCTGGGCTTGGGGTGCTCAGAATACTGGAATGCTGGAGTGGTGTCAAAATGGCCCCGTCTCACCCATTACCGGATGCGGTTGTCAAGCCTGATTGCCAGCATTATCAGGGACTCGATGTCCTCTCCTAGTTCCAGGGCGGCCAGTTCATCTTTGATGGAGTTAGACCCTGATGGAAAGTGGCCTCCGTATTCCACCCACTCTCGGCGGCGAGGGTGAGGAACTCAATGGCGAAGTCAGCCATTGGTCAGGCCCCTTGGCCGCTTCTCGTCCGATGTCTGGGTGGTCGAAGACTTGTCGTAGCTCAGCTGTGAAGGCTACTGGGTGGATCTGCAAGATGTTAGCTGTTGTTCCCACACCGTCGTTACCCACGCCAGGGCCTTGCCCGAGAGTAGAGAGATTATGTAGTTGATCATGGCCCGATCGTGTGGAACAAGGAGGACTGTAGCTCAAACACAAGATAACACTACATGAGGAACCCCTTGCATCCTCTTGGGTGGCTGTCATACCGCTCAGGGGCTGGGATCTTGGGTTCCCGGTGCTAGTTCCCTGGAGGAACCATAACAACAACATCTGTAGCACTGGGCAATGTGACCTGGGCATTGGCTCCTCCTGGATTGGGGGCGTGCCATGGTTGGAGGAACTTGGCAAGTGCCCTGAAAGGTCCCGGAGATTTGGGAGAGCTATTCTTGCTGCCGTCTTAACAGTGATCCTTGGTGGGCTACCACATTCCAGATCTGGGTGATCTCTGCTGTGTCCATGTTGTGTCAGAAGTTTGCTTTGACTTGGTAAGGTTGGACCCAGGTGCAGATAAGACACCAGATGAGGAATCAGTGGTTAAGGTTAAACTGAAGACTTTACTGATAAACGGTAGCCGCAGGATCACAGTACACTTGAAAAAAAAACAACAACAAACACTCACACGGAATCCAAACCAGCTGCGCCATCGTGCGCCATCGTGCATAAATGTATTTTGTCCCGCCACACCAAACGCGATCACGACACTCAGGTTAAAATATCAAAACAAACTCTGAACCAATTACATTAATTTGGGGACAGGTCAAAAAGCATTAAACATTTATGGCAATTTAGCTAGTTATCTTGCACTTGCTAGCTAATTTGTCCTATTTAGCTAGCTTGCTGTTGCTAGCTAATTTGTCCTAGGATATAAACATTGAGTTGTTATTTTATCTGAAATGCGCAAGGTCCTCTGCTCCGACAATTAATCCACACATAAAACGGTCAACTGAATCATTTCTAGTCATTTCTCCACCTTCCAGGCTTTTTTAAATCTTTGAACTTATATGGTGATGGGCATCTAAACTTTCATAGTATTAGCACGACGACCGTCAACACAGTTCATCTTTCAATCACCCACGTGGGTATAACCAATGAGGGGATGGCACATGGGTACCTGCTTCTATAAACCAATGAGTAGATGGGAGAGGCAGTACTTGCAGCGTGATCTGCATCAGAAATAGAAAGGACTTCTATTTTAGCCCTTGGGAATGCAGACGCTCATTGACGAGGGCGAGCAGTGTGGGTGCAGTGATTGAATAACATAGATTTCTTAATGTATTTTGCAACGCGAGCGGTGTAGTCAGGGTATCAGTCTCAAAAACTCACTCAGGAAACGAACCAACACGGTAAACAATTCAAGCTTCTGCAAAAGACCACAGAAAACACACCTCTTTTAACAGGGACACATTAATGAAATAATAAGACACCAGAGTCCAATAAAAGTCTTTAGTGCGATCTCTGCGCCCTCTGGTGCCAAGAGGAACCATGACAGAGAGACAGCACAAATACAAATTCCATCTAGACACCATTACCCTAAAGCACAAAAAAACTATACATACCTCGGCCTAAACATCAGCGCCAAAGGTAACCTTCAAAAAGCTGTGAAGATCTGAGTGACAAGGCAAGAAGGGCCTTCTATGCTATCAAAGAGAACATAAAATGTGACATGTACAACGTAAAATGCGAAATAATGCATGCAGAGCAGAGTTAGGCTGATACCCGCTAATTATCCAAATCCAGAAAAGAGATGTTAAATTCTACAACCACTTAAAAGGAAGTTCAAACCTTCCATAACAAAGCCATCACCTACAAGGAGATTAATCTGGAGAAAAGTCCCCTAAGCAAGTTGGTCCTAGGCCTCTGTTCACAAACAGAGCCACAGGACAGGACAGAGAGAGAATATATATCCGTGTGGGTAAAAGGGGTCACATTAAATACCTGGGTGTCTGGCTAGACTGTAAATTCTCCTTCCAGACTCACATTAAGCATCTCCAATCCAAAGTTAAATCTAGAATCGGCTTCCTATTTCGCAACAAAGCCTCATTCACTCATTCTGCCAAACATACCCTCATAAAACTGACTATCCTACCGATCCTTGACTTCGGCGATGTCATTTGCGATGCCTCCAACACTACTCAGCAAATTGGATGCAGTCTATCACAGTGCCATCCGTTTTGTCACCAAAGCCCCATATACTACCCACCACTGCGACCTGTATGCTCTATTTTGGCTGGTCCTCGCAAAATATTTGTTGCCAAACCCACTGGCTCCAGGTCATCTATACGTCTTTGCTCGGTAAAGCCCCGCCTTCTCTCAGCTCACTGGTCACCATAGCAACACCCACCCGTAGCACGTGCTCCAGCAGGTATATTTCACTGGTCACCCCCAAAGCAAACACCTACTTTGGCCGCCTTTTCTTCTAGTTCTCTGCTGCCAATGACAAGAACGAATTGATAAAATTACTGAATTGGAGACTTATATCTCCGTCACTAACTTTAAGCGTCAGCTGTCAAAGCAGCTTACCGATCTGTAAATAGCCCATCCAACTACCTACCTCATCCCCATATTTGATTTGTTTTTCTGCTCTTTGCACACCAGTATTTCTACTTGCACATCCTCATCTGCACACCTATCACTCCAGTGTAAATTGCTAAATTGTAATTACTTCGCCACTATTGGCCTATTTATTGCCTTACCTCCTTACTTCATTTGCACACACTGTATACAGATTTTTCTATTGTGTTATTGACTGTACGTTTGTTTGTGTGTAACACTGTGTTGTTTGTCGCACTGCTTTGCTTTATCTTGGCCAAGTCGCAGTTGTAAATGAGAACTTGTTCTCAACTGGCCTACCTGGTTAAATAAAGGTGAAATAAAAGAAAAGAGAAATTTAAAGAAAAATGTGGGTAGAACTCTCTGTGTGTGCCAGCATGTGTGAGTATGTGTTGAATGTGTTTTGTGTTATCTTTGGATACAGCCCCCTCTACCTGGCCCCCTCTACCTGGCCCCCTCTGCCCCTGCGTGTGCGTGTGTGTGTGTGTGTGTGCGTGTGTGTGCGTGCAGGTGTGTTTAATGACAGGCAGAATATGATGAGATAGGGGCTGCAGGGACCACATCCACCTGTTATTTTCCAGTCCACACACACGCACACACACACACAGACACACATACGCGCACACACAGACGCACACACAGACGCACGCACACACATACACACACACAGTCACAGAGGTGATCTCATTTTGTGACTCTGTGGGGGAAGCTGTTGCCTCATCGTCAGACAGACAGTGCCAGATAATTAACCTGCCACAGAAGAACCCCCCCCCCCTCGGTCTCTCTCTCTCTCTCTCTCTCTCTCTCTCTCTCTCTCTCTCTCTCTCTCTCTCTCTCTCTGGAATTGTTTCACTGTGGTGCTGCTGGTTTCTATCTTGCTGTCATCTACCATTACAAGTGCAAGTGTTGTTAGCTTAATTCCATTCCAATTGTATCCGGTCTTGGAAAAAGGCTCACACAAAACATGTCCAGTCCATTTCTGCCAATGTATAGGGCTGAAAACCTGTATAGCCTTAACTGTTTATTTACAATATATTCTGATGGTTTCCTTTTTTTAGCTACCACTGTGAGCATTACTCATCAGGTCTGAATCCAATGTTCCTCCCCTGACCAGGAGTACTCTTTTTTTTGGTTGCAAATTGGTCTCGAGTTCAATTCTCTTATTTTCTTTCTTTCTCTAGCTCTCTCTCTCATTGTGATAGATAGATCTACATGAATTCCCTTTACTAAAGAATACTTAAGGGCTTTTCTCCTAGGACAGTGAACCAGATAAATAGTGTGTTAATTAGCAAGCTGATCGATGTAAATCCCCCTTCTATCTATCTCTCTCTTTCTCACACACACACACACACACACTCAGTTAAACAGACTCACACACACAGTCACACACTCAGTTAAACAGACTCACACACACACACAGTCACACACACAGTCACACACAGTCACACACTCAGTTAAACAGACTCACACACACACACACAGTTAAACAGACTCACACACACAGTCACACACTCAGTTAAACAGACTCACACACACAGTCACACACTCAGTTAAACAGACTCACACACACAGTCACACACTCAGTTAAACAGACTCACACACACAGTCACACACTCAGTTAAACAGACTCACACACACAGTCACACACTCAGTTAAACAGACTCACACACACAGTCACACACTCAGTTAAACAGACTCACACACACAGTCACACACTCAGTTAAACAGACTCACACACACACACACACTCAGTTAAACAGACTCACACACACACACACACTCAGTTAAACAGACTCACACACATGAAGGACTGACTGGAACAGAATAGTTGCCAAAGTAAAACAATAGAAAGACGATAGGTGTTACTGGACTGAGCTCTTTGATGGTTGCCTGGCGACTCAAACTGAGTTCTTCCGCTGCTCTATGTTTGCTACATACTTCAGTCTGAGGGTGTTTTCACATATAGTCCTCTTTAAAATAACCAATCTCAGTCCTCTTTAAAGTTAACTCTGTGGTTAAAAAAATGTGCTAAATAGCTCAGTCCTCTTTGTATTCACACTGCCCTTGCCTTTTGCCAGTCCACTTCAACTATTTTGTGGATTGAGTCCTCTTTGCATTCACATTGCTATGTTTAGAAAGGAACCAAGATCTTTTTTCAACATTCACTCAATGCACTCTGGGTTTTAACAAATTGCAGGACAAGCCATTCCATCAGAATGTGTTATCGAACAGCTAGATATACCTACTTACATTTTGGAAGCTTATAGATTGCATTTAGTTATAAGAAGAGCCATGATAATTGTAATTAGAAGCTAATATATAATTGGTAACGTAAAAAATAGTAGAATAATAACTTCAGATTAAATAATGCTGTAATTGAAAAATGTACACACTCAATGTAGTCTACTGCCCCTTTTAAGAGCTAGAATTGATTTTGTACCTGTCACGCCCTGACCTTAGAGATCCTTTTTATTGTCGATGTTTGGTTAGGTCAGGGTGTGACTCGGGTGAGAAAGTCTATGTTTTCCATTTCTTTGTTTTTGGACGTGTGTGGTTCCCAATCAGAGGCAGCTGTCTATCGTTGTCTCTGATTGGGGATCACATAAGAGTTGTCATTTTCCTTTTGGGTTTTGTGGGATCTTGTTTTTTGTTTAGTGTCTGTACCTGACAGAACTGTGCACTTTCATTTTCACTTTTGTTATTTTGTTTGAGTGCGCTTTGGTCCACTCCTTTCGGCGAGAGTCGTCACAGTACCTACCCTATGGTGTGATTCTCACCAAATATGTTGTCTTCTCACACTATTCAAACCCCACAATCAATAAACAGCTTATGATGCTCGCTTAGCCTATAGGTCACATATTGCAAACAGGACAGGACAGGATCTTGAACTAAATCTTGAACTAAAACCTCCACACATATTTTGGCATTTCTGTGCACCCTTGACAATCGCTAATAAATATCCAAGATCAGCGCATGTTTTTTCCTTGAACCTCATCTCATCATCTCTCTTTTGTGTCAGGCACCAATGTGACGGGTTATGGCAGGGGAAACGGTGTTGCAGTAGTCTAGTGTGTGGTGCGGGAATAATGACAAGCAATTCCGGGGAGCTTTGTGTTCACGTTGTCCTATAAAAGGGAACCAGACCGCGAAGTTCAAGCGAACCGAACTCAGACCACTTCTTCAGATGGTCTCAGTTCAATTCACTCACTTAAGGGGCTCTTTTGAGGGGTCTGAGTTCCTTTGGAGTGTTCACATTGCACACAAAAATAAGCGAAGCACACTGAGTTCATAAACATTGGCAGAAAGGGGACAAGTGTGAAAACACCCTGAGACTGCCAAAAGGAAGGGTATTGTACAAAAGAAAGTCATCAGCAATTGTATCATTTCTAACCAATCAGAGTATCAAAGCCAATGATGAATTTTCAAAACGCCGCTTTACCCACGAGGAAGAATCGTGCCGGAGGGGAGGGCTGCCGTTTTACGGGCTCCTAACCAACTGTGCTATTTTGTTCATTTTTTCATGTTGTTTATTTTTTTACTTATTTTGTACATGATGTTGCTGCTACCATCGCTTATGACCGAAAATAACTTCTGGACATCAGAACAGCAATTACTCACCTCAAACTGGACGAAGATTTTCTCTTTAACGAGTCCGACGCGGAGGATATACTGCTTTCTCGGGAACGGGCCCAAATCCTCATCATTTGCATGAAGATAAGACGGAGAAAAAGGGGGTGGTGGTCAGGCTGCCTTCTGAGAATTCGTAGGCGAGTGAGTTAACCCCCTCTACCATCAGTCCTATTTGCCAACTTGCAATCATTGGATAACAAAATGGATGAGCTCTGACTAAGGATATCCTACCACCGGGACATTAAAACTGTAATATCTTATGTTTCACTGAGTCGTAGCTGAACTACATGGATAACATACAGCTGGTGGGGTTTTCTGTCCATCGGCAAGATAGAACAGCTTCTTCCAGTAAAACAAGGGGTGGTGGTCTGAGTCTATTTGTAAATAACAGCTTGTGCACTAAATCTAATATTAAGGAAGTCCCAAGGTTTTGTTTGCCTGAGGTAGAGTATCTCATGATAAGCTGTAGACCACACTATTTACCAAGAGAGTTTTCATCTATATTTTTCGTAGCCGTCTATTTACCACCACAAACTGATGCTGGCACTAAGACTGCACTTAACGATCTGTATAGGGCCATAAGCAAACAGCATTATACCACCCTGCATTCCACTGCCGGCTTGCTTCTGAAGCTAAACAGGGTTGGTCCTTGGCAGTCCCTCGATGCAAGACCAGATGCTGCTGGAAGTGGTATTGGAGGGCCAAAAAAAAGGTATAAAAAAATATCCCAATGCCCCAGGGCAGTGATTGGGGACATTAACCTGTGTAGGCTGCCGTCTTTCGAATGGGATGTTAAACGAGTGTCCTGACTCTCTGTGGTCACTAAAGATCCCATATCACTTATCATAAGAGTAGGAGTGTTAACCCCGGTGTCCTGGCTAAATTCCCAGTCTGGCCCTCATACCATCACAGTCATCTAATCATCCCCAGTTTACAATATGCTCAATACTCTTCCCTGTAACTATTCCTCAGGTTGTTGCTGTAAATGAGAATGTGTTATCAGTCTACTTACCTGGTAAAATAAGGGTTAAATAAAATTAAATTCAGTGACCGGGGACTTTAATGCAGGGAAACTTAAATCAGTTTTACCTCATTTCTACCAGTATGTTAAATGTGCAACCAGAGGAAAAAAAACTCTAGACCACCTTTACTACACACACAGATACACGTACAAATCTGTCCCTCGCCCTCCATTTGACAAATCTGACCATAACTCTATCCTCCTGATCCCTGCTTACATGCAAAAACTAAAGCAGGAAGTACCAGGGTCACTGGCAGGGCTTGCAAACTATTACGGACTAAAAGGGAAGCACAGCTGCGAGCAGCCCAGTGACCCGAGCCTACCAGACGAGCTAAATAACTTCTATGCTCGATTCAGGCAAGCAACACTGTAGCATGCATGAGAGCATCAGCTGTTCAGGACGACTGTGCGATCACGCTCTACATAGCCAATGTGAGTAAAGACCTTGAAACAGGTCAACATTTACAAGGCCGCAGGGCCAGACGGATTACCAGGACGTGTACTCTGAGCATGCGCTGACCAACTGGCAAGTGTCTTCACTGACATTTTCACCCTGTCCCTGATCGAGTCTGTAATACCAACATGTTTCAAGCAGACACCATAGTCCCAGGGCCGAAGAACACCAAGGTAACCTGCCTAAATGACTACCGACCGTAGCACTCACGTCTGTAGCCATGAAGTGCTTTGAAAGGCTTGTCATGGTTCATATCAACACCATAATCCCAGAAACCATAGACTGCCCCTTCACATCCACACATGATCAAATCAAATCAAATCAAATTTATTTATATAGCCCTTCGTACATCAGCTGATATCTCAAAGTGCTGTACAGAAACCCAGCCTAAAACCCCAAACAGCAAGCAATGCAGGTGTAGAAGCATGCAATCTCTATTGCACCCCATACTGCCCTTTCCCACCTGGACAAAAGGAACACCTATGTGAGAATGCTATTCATTGACTACAGCTCAGCGTTCAACACCATAGTGGACTCAAAGCTCATCACTAAGCTAAGGACCCTGGCATAGTGGAGCAGATTGAGAGCTTCAAGTTCCTTGGTATCCACATCACCAACAAACTATCATGGTCCAAACACACCAAGATATTTGTGAAGAGGGCACGACAACGCCTGTTCCCCCTCAGGAGAATGAAAAGATTTGGCATGGGTCCTCAGATCCTCAAAAGGATTTATACAGCTGCACCATCGAGAGCATCCTGACTGGTTGCATCATCGCCTGGTATGGCAACTGCTCGGCCTCCAACCACAAGGCACTACAGAGGGTAATGCGTATGGCCGAGTACATCACTGGGGCCATGCTTCCTGCCACCCAGGACCTCTATGCCAGGCGGTGTCAGATTGCCAAGGACTCCAGCCACCCTAGTCATAAACTGTTTTCTCTGCTATCACACGGAAGGCGGTACCGGAGCGCCAAGTCTAGGTCAAAAAGGCTTCTTAACAGCTTCTACTCCCAAGCCATAAGACTCTCGAACAGTTAATAAGATGGCTACCCGGACTACTTGTATTGTCCCCACTCTGCATTTTTACGCTGCTGCTACTCTCTGTTTATTATCCATGCATAGTCACATTACCTCTACCTATATGTACATATTACCTCAATTACCTCGACTAACCGGTGCACCCGCACATTTACTCTGTACTGGAACTCATGGAATATAGCCTTGCTACTGTTATGTTATCGTTGCTCCTTAATTATTTGTTATATTTCTCTATTTTTTCTTCTTAAAACTGCATTGTTGGTTAAGGGCTTGTAAGTAAGCATTTCACTGTAAGGTCTACACCTGTTGTATTCAGCATTTCACTGTGTTGTTTGTTATGGCTCTGGCCCAACCCTTTGGTTTCTGAGAGCAGTCAGAACAGTTAGAGTGTGTTTGTGTTCTAGAAATCGTTGTGGAGGTACTCAGATCCAGACTTATTGCGGAGAAGAAAAAAAAAACGTTTATGGGCGTGGCGTAGAGGTTGGCCTGAGCAAGGAGTATGGGTTGCCAGGCAATGCCTAAAAGGGTTTCCACTAGATAGTACAGCCACAAAGTCAAATTGGCTATATTGTCAAAATTCATGAAAAAAAATATGTACTTAAGGTTAGGGTTAGGCATACGGTTATCAGTATGGCTGAGGTTAGAGTTAGGTTTAAAATCACAAGAAGATAAATTGGAGAAAAGGCCTGGATTTGTTACTTTGTGGCTGTGGTAACTAGTGACAACCAAAACTGTTAGATATGCCTATTGCTGAGTGTGGAATCTAATTTTGTCTCTCTCTACCTGGGCTAATATTTGCCGCTTAGAGATTGCCCTTCATTAACGTATGCAAATGTCTGTTTCCCCCAGCTGAGTAGTTGGTCTCACTCTCATCAATTGTGTGTGTCCTACATGTCTATACCGCTGGTCAATGGCAGTAGTGAGTGTTGTGTGTGTGTGTGTGTGTGTGTCCTTCATATCTATACCGCTGGTCAATGGCAGTAGTGAGTGTTGTGTGTGTGTGTGTCCTTCATATCTACGCCGCTGGTCAATGGCAGTAGTGAGTGTTGTGTGTTTGCTTGTGCATGTCAGTGGAAGCTGTTGAGGGGAGGATGGGTCATAATAATGGCTGGAATGGAGTCAATAGAATGGTACCAAATACATCAAACACATGGTTTCCATTCCAACCATTATTATGAACCGTCCTCCCCTCAGCAGCATCCACTGTCGTGTGTGTCTGTGTGATTTACATGCACATGTATCACTGTGAATGTGTTTGTGTGTGTCTGAAAGGATGAATGTGAAATATCATGTGATCTCCCAAAACCTGTTTCCTCTAAGCTTTTATAGATGAACAGCAAATGGAACAGATCCTGGCTTTGAACTCAACTCTTCTCCTCTCTGCTCCAGTTTTCCATTCCTCTCTGCTGTTTTCCATTCTCCGCCGTACGTTTTCCTCGGTCAAGACCCCTGTCCGCCCCTGGCAGCACCGCTTTAGATGGGGTCACAGACATACACGTAACACACACACACACCCCTTTAGACAGAGCCGAGGGGAACTGTCAGAGGAGTCACTTTCCATTAGAATGCTAATAGAACAGAGACTGCAACAGACAGCAGAGAGGGAGAGCAAGGGAGTGAGAGAGAGGGAAGGGGACGATGAATAGAGAAGTAAGGGGATACGGGGTGAGGGGCAGAGAGTGAGAGGGAGAGCAAGGGAGTGAGAGAGAGAGAGAGGGAAGGGGACGATGAAGAGAGAAATAAGGGGATACAGTGTGAGTGGCAGAGAGTGAGAGGGAGAGAAACACAGAGAGAGAGAGAGTGTGCGAGAGAGAGAGAAACACGCAGAGAGAGAGCGAGAGAGAGAAGGACTCACCACTGATTAACAATAGATTGACATAGCGATGCTATTCCCGCCCTTAGATCCAGCAGATCAGGACTAGCCCACTCAGGCTTGACTCATCACTTGAATTAATATTACATACATTTTCCAGAATGATCTCTGTGAACTCCAGAGCTGTATGGGGGACTGGGAGAGGAAGGTGTATAGGGGACTGGGAGAGGAAGCTGTGTGGGGGACTGGGAGAGGGAAGCTGTGTGGGGGACTGGGAGAGGGAAGCTGTGGGGGACTGGGAGGGGACTGGGGGACTGGGAGGAAGCTGTATAGGGGACTGGGAGAGGAAGCTGTATAGGGGACTGGGAGAGGAAGCTGTGTGGGGGACTGGGAGAGGAAGCTGTGTGGAGGACTGGGAGAGGAAACTGTATAGGGGACTGGGAGAGGAAGCTGTATAGGGGACTGGGAGAGGAAGCTGTATAGGGGACTGGCAGAGGAAGCTGTATAGGAGACTGGGAGAGGAAGCTGTGTGGGGGACTGGGAGAGGAAGCTGTGTGGGGGACTGGGAGAGGAAGCTGTGTGGGGGACTGGGAGAGGGAAGCTGTGTGGGGACTGGGAGAGGGAAGCTGTGTGGGGGACTGGGAGAGGAAGCTGTGTGGGGGACTGGGAGAGGGTAGCTGTGTGGGGACTGGGAGAGGAAGCTGTGTGGGGGGACTGGGAGAGGAAGCTGTGTGGGGGACTGGGAGAGGAAGCTGTGTGGGGGACTGGGAGAGGGTAGCTGTGTGGGGACTGGGAGAGGGTAGCTGTGTGGGGACTGGGAGAGGAAGCTGTGGGGGACTGGGAAAGGAAGCTGTGGGGGACTGGGAGAGGAAGCTGTGTGGGGGACTGGGAAAGGAAGCTGTGTGGGGGACTGGGAGAGGGAAGCTGTGGGGGGGACTGGGAGGGAAGCTGTGGGGGGACTGGGAGAGGAAGCTGTGTGGGGGACTGGGAGAGGAAAGCTGTGTGGGGGACTGGGAGAGGGAAGCTGTGTGAGACTTTATCTATTGCACTCCACACTGCCCTTTCCCACCTGGACTAAAGGAACACCAACAGTGGGGAGAACAAGTATTTGATACACTGCCGATTTTGCAGGTTTTCCTACTTACAAAGCATGTGCTGTAATTTTTATCATAGGTACACTTCAACTGTGAGAGACGGAATCTAAAACAAAAAAACAGAAAATCACATTGTATGATTAAGTAATTAATTTGCATTTTTTTAAATGACATAAGTATTTGATCACCTACCAACCAGTAAGAATTCCGGCTCTCACAGACCTGTTAGTTTTTCTTTAAGAAGCCCTCCTGTTCTCCACTCATTACCTGTATTAACTGCACCTGTTTGAATTTGTTACCTGTATAAAAGACACCTGTCCACACACTCAATCAAACAGACTCCAACCTCTCCACAATGGCCAAGACCAGAGAGCTGTGTAAGGACATCAGGGATAAAATTGTAGACCTGCACAAGGCTGGGATGGGCTACAGGACAATAGGCAAGCAGCTTGGTGAGAAGGCAACAACTGTTGGCGCAATTATTAGAAAATGGAAGAAGTTCAAGATGACGGTCAATCACCCTCTGTCTGGGGCTCCATTCAAAATCTCACCTCGTGGGGCATCAATGATCACGAGGATGGTGAGGGATCAGCCCAGAACTACATGGCAGGACCTGGTCAAATGACCTGAAGAGAGCTGGGACCACAGTCTCAAAGAAAACCATTAGTAACACACTACGCCATCATGGATTAAAATCCTGCAACGCACGCAAGGTCCCCCTGCTCAAGCCAGCGCATGTCCAGGCCCTTCTGAAGTTTGCCAATGACCATCTGGATGATCCAGAGGAGGAATGGGAGAAGGTCATGTGGTCTGATGAGACAAAAATAGAGCTTTTTGGTCTAAACTCCACTCGCCGTGTTTGGAGGAAGAAGAAGGATGAGTACAACCCCAAGAACACCATCCCAACCGTGAAGCATGGAGGTGGAAACATCATTCTTTGGGGATTCTTTTCTGCAACGGGGACAGGACGACTGCACCGTATTGAGGGGAGGATGGAGAGGGCCATGTATCGCCAGATCTTGGCCAACAACCTCCTTCCCTCAGTAAGAGCATTGAAGATGGGTCGTGGCTGGGTCTTCCAGCATGACAACGACTCGAAACACACAGCCAGGGCAACTAAGGAGTGGCTCCGTAAGAAGCATCTCAAGGTCCTGGAGTGGCCTAGCCAGTCTCTAAACCTGAACCCAATAGAAAATCTTTGGAGGGAGCTGAAAGTCCGTATTGCACAGCGACAGCCCCGAAACCTGAAGGATCTGGAGAAGGTCTGTATGGAGGAGTGGGCCAAAATACCTGCTGCAGTGTGTGCAAACCTGGTCCAGAACTACAGGAAACATATGATCTCTGTAATTGCAAACAAAGGTTTCTGTACCAAATATTAAGTTCTGCTTTTCTGATGTATCAAATACTTATGTCATGCAATAAAATGCAAATTAATTACTTAAAAATCATACAATGTGATTTTCTGTATTTTTGTTGAAGTGTACCTATTATAAAAAATTACAGACCTCTATATGCTTTGTAAGTAGGAAAACCTGCAAAATCAGAAGTGTATCAAATACTTGTTCTCCCCACTGTATGTGAGAATGCTGTTCATTGACTACAGCTCAGCATTAAACACCATAGTACCCTCAAAGCTCATCACCAAGCTAAGAATCCGGGGACTAAACTTTTCCCTCTGCAACTGGATCCTGGACTTCCTGACCGCCCCCAGGTGGTGAGGGTAGGTAGCAACACATCTGCCACGCTGATCCTCAACACTGGTGCTCCCCAGGGGTGCGTGCTCAGTCCCCTCCTGTACTCCCTGTTCACCCACGACTGCATGGCCAGGCACGACTCCAACACCATCATTAAGTTTGCTGACGACACAACAGTGGTAGGCCTGATCACCGACAACGACGAGACAGCCTATAGGAGGAGGTCAGAGACCTGGCCGGGTGGTGCCAGAATAACAACCTATCCCTCAACGTAACCAAGACTAAGGAGATGATTGTGGACTACAGGAAAAGGAGCACCGAGCACGTCCCCATTCTCATCGATGGGGCTGTAGTGGAGCAGTTGAGAGCTTCAAATTCCTTGGTGTCCACATCACCAATAAACTAGATTGGTCCAAACACACCAAGACAGTTGTGAAGAGGGCACGACAAAGCCTATTCCCACTCAGGAAACTAAAAAGATTTGTCATGGGTCCTGAGATCCTCAAAAGGTTCTACAGCTGCAACATCGAGAGCATCCTGACCGGTTGCATCACTGCCTGGTACGGCAATTGCTCGGCATCGACCACAAGGCACTTCAGAGGGTAGTGAGTACGGCCCCGTACATCACTGGGGCAAAGCTGCCTGCCATCCAGGACCTCTACACCAGGCGGTGTCAGAGGAAGGCCCTAAAAATTGTCAAAGACCCCAGCCACCCCAGTCATAGACTGTTCTCTCTACTACCGCATGGCAAGCGGCACCGGAGTGCCAAGTCTAGGACAAAAAGGCTTCTCAACAGTTTTTACCCCCAAGCCATAAGACTCCTGAACAGGTAACCAAATGGTTACCCGGACTATTTGCATTGTGTGCAACCCCCTTTTTTACACCGCTGCTACTCTCTGTTTATCTTATTTGCATAGTCACTTTAACTATACATTCATGTACATACTTCCTAAATTGGCCTGACCAACCGCACATTGGCTAACCGGGCTATCTGCATTGTGTCCCACCACCCGCCAACCCCTCTTTTTACGCTTCTGCTACTCTCTGTTCATCATATATGCATAGTCACTTTAACGATACCTACATGTACATACTACCTCAATAAGCCTGACAAACAGGTGTCTGTATGTAGCCTTGCTACTCTTTTTTCAAATGTATTTTTACTGTTGTTTTATTTCTTTACTTACCTACACACACACACACATACCTTTTTTTCCCGCACCATTGATCCACCCACTAAGAATGTATCCCCCACACTATCCCTTCACTTAGACTGTATCCCCCACACTATCCCCGACTGAGAATGTATCCCCTACACTATCCCTTCACTTAGACTGTATCACCCCTACACTATCCCCCACTGAGACTGTATCCCCACACTATCCCCCACTGAGACTGTATCCCCACACTATCCCCCACTGAGAATGTATACACTATCCCCCACTGAGACTGTATCCCCCTACACTATCCCCCACTGAGAATGTATCCCCCACACTATCCCCCACTGAGAATGTATCCCCCACACTATCCCTTCACTTAGACTGTATCACCCCCCAATATCCCCCAATGAGACTGTATCACCTCCCCACTATCCCCCACTGAGACTGTATCGCCCCCACCACTATTCCCCCAATGAGACTGTATCACTATGCCCCATTGAGACTGTATCACTATCCCCCATTGAGACTTTCACCCCCTACTATCCCCCACTGAGACTGTGTCACCCCCATAATATCCCCCACTGAGAATATCACCCCCACTATCCCCCCACTGAGACTATCACCCCCACCACTATTCCCCCAATGAGACTGTATCACCCCACCACTATCCCTTCACTTAGACTGTATCACCCCCACCACTATTCCCCCATTGAGACTGTATCACCCCCACCAGTATCCCTTCACTTAGACTGTATCACCCCCACCACTATTCCCCCATTGAGACTGTATCACCCCCACCACTATCCCTTCACTTAGACTGTATCACCCCCACCACTATTCCCCCATTGAGACTGTATCACCCCCACCACTATCCCTTCACTTAGACTGTATCACCCCACCACTATCCCCCATTGAGACTGTATCACTATCCCACATTGAGACTGTATCACCCCCCTTCACCCCATTGAGACTGTACCATCCCCCACCACTTTCCCCCATTGAGACTGTATCACTATGCCCCATTGAGACTGTATCACTATCCCCCACTGAGACTCTATCACTATCCCCTCACTGAGATTGTACCCCCCCCACAATCCCCTCACTGAGACTGTATCCCCCCCCCACTATCCCCTCACTGAGACTGTATCACCCCCAATATGCCCTCACTGAGATTGTATCACCCTCCCCCCACTATCCCCCATTGAGACTGTATCACTATCCCCCATTGAGACTGTATCACTATCCCCCATTGAGACTATCACCCCCTACTATCCCCCACTGAGACTGTATCACCCCCTACTATCCCTCACTGAGACTGTATCACCCCCCACTATCCCCCCACTGAGACTGTATCACCCCCACCACTATTCCCCCAATGAGACTGTATCACCTCCCCACTATCCCTTCACTGAGACTGTATCACCCCCACCATTATCCCCCACTGAGACTGTATCACCCTCCCCCACTATCCCCCATTGAGACTGTATCACTATCCCACATTGAGACTGTATCACCCCCCCTACTATCCCCCATTGAGACTGTACCATCCCCCACTTTCCCCCATTGAGACTGTATCACTATGCCCCATTGAGACTGTATCACTATCCCCCACTGAGACTCTATCACTATCCCCTCACTGAGATTGTATCACCCCCCACAATCCCCTCACTGAGCCGGTATCCCCCCCCACTATCCCCTCACTGAGACTGTATCACCCCCCCAATATCCCCCACTGAGATTGTATCACCCCCCCCCACTATCCCCCATTGAGACTGTATCACTATCCCCCATTGAGACTGTATCACTATCCCCCATTGAGACTATCACCCCCTACTATCCCCCACTGAGACTGTATCACCCCCTACTATCCCTCACTGAGACTGTATCACCCCCCACTATCCCCCACTGAGACTGTATCACCCCCACCACTATTCCCCCAATGAGACTGTATCACCTCCCCACTATCCCTTCACTTAGACTGTATCACCCCCACCATTATCCCCCACTGAGACTGTATCACCCCTCCCCCCACTATCCCCCATTGAGACTGTATCACTATGCCCACATTGAGACTGTATCACCCCCTACTATCCCCCATTGAGACTGTACCCCCCACTTTCCCCCATTGAGACTGTATCACTATGCCCCATTGAGACTGTATCACTATGCCCCATTGAGACTGTATCACTATCCCCCATTGAGACTGTATCACTATCCCCCATTGAGACTGTATCACTATCCCCTCACTGAGACGGTATCACCCCCACTATCCCCTCACTGAGACTGTATCACCCCCCCCAATATCCCTTCACTGAGACTGTATCACCCCCCCACACACACACACACACACACTCTTTCCCTTCCCTGAGACTGTCACCCTCCCACACACTATCCCCCACTGAGACTGTTTCACTACCCTCTACACCATCCCCCACTTAGATTGTTTCACCATCCCCCTACACTATTACCCCACTGAGACTGTATCACCCCCCCCCACTGAGACTGTATCACTCCCCCACACACATTGTATCAATCCCCTTACACTATCCCTCCACTGAGACTCTGTATTTGCTGACTGTGTTTTTTTGCTGAGCCCTCCAGACATAGACACTATAATCAAGGCAATTCAAGCAAATCAAACCCACCCACACACACACACCATCGATGCAACTCAATCAGTGTCTGGCATCCTGCTGCAAACACCATTGTGTGACCCAGGCTTTATATGATGTTAATTCCCTGCTACTCTAACGGCTGGCCTGCCTGTGAGAAACCTGGTCTCAGAGCATTTTTTATTATTCTGTATGTAAATCTGAGACTCTGTTTAGTATGATATGTTTAGTTTCGTATCGTATGTATTAGCTGGCTAACGTTAGCTAGGCTAGGGGTTAGGGTTAAAGTTAGGATTAAGTTTAGGAGTTAGGTTAAAAGGTTAGGGTTAGGGGAAGGTTTAGATGAAAGGGTTGAGGTTAGGAGAACGGTTAGCTAACATGCTAAGTAGTTGCAATGTAGCTAAAAAGTAGTAAGTAGTTGAGAAGTTGATAATTAGTTGAAGTTGTCCGTGATGAGATTCAAACTCGCAACCTTTGGGTTGCTAGACGTTCGCATTATATGCCTACCCACCCGACCAACCACCCTACATTCGTTTTTACCTTAAGTAACCATCTGTCTTATGTAACCATTAATGCAACATTTATTTTGAGTGTCCCGGATTTACATTTACTATGTTACATCTAGTCTGATACCAGGCTGCTGTGAGAGGTAATTAGCCACTTCAGACATAGAAAGAAGGTAGGATGGGACTCACTACTCTCTCTTAAAACTCATTTAGCCTGTACACACACACTCCTTTCACAGCGTGTTGTTTTGTACTAATGGTGTCTGAGGTTTGAGTTTACAGTAGGACTAGTTACAGTAGTCATATGACCCTTATAAAATCATCAACATAACAAACAGTTGGTCAAACCGCTGCCTGCAAACAGTGCACACCAGTGGTGTCCTGAAGCCCCATCACACACACACACACACACACACACACACACACACACACACACACACAGTCTCCGGTTGCCCAGTGTGTGTTTTGGGGGCATTTTGCCCGATGCTGGTTTAATTGGCATGGCAGAGTGCCAGTCATTGGGGTAGAGTGTGTCTGTCTGTCTCTCTGTCTGAGTCCCAGTGTGTGTGTTTCTCAGAAAAGATCACAGCCATCTGCCAACAATGCAGCATATTATCATATTGACAGGCTGCTGAGGCCAGAAATAGTCTTACTGGCTTGGTTACCTAGTTACCAGCTTGTTTAGGTGCATGGCGTCTTCAAGTGGGCTCCCGTGTGGAACAGCGGTCTAAGGCACTGCATCTCAGTGCAAGAGGCGTCACTACAGTCCCTGGTTGGAATCCAGGCTGAATCACATCCGGACGTGATTGGGAGTCCCATAGGGCGGGCCATAATTGGCCCAGCGTTGTCCGGGGTAGGCCATCATCATAAATAAGAATTTGTTCTTTACTGACTTGCCTAGTTAAATAAAGGTTAAATTTAAAAAAGTGTTTGTTTTCTGAGGAAATGTCTCTGGACGGGAAGTTAATTTGTGTACAAAACAACACATTCTGTAGAGGAATAGAGATGAGATCAGAGACACATACGGCACATGCTGATTGATGATCAGTGGTTTTGATTGCACCCTGTTGCACCATCCTCCAACCAGCTACTCCCTGTACACTCAGTTGCACACACATACCCTCACAACCCCTACACGTACACTCACATCCCCCACACGTACACTCACATCCCCCACACGTACGCTCAGTCCCCCACACATACACTCAGTCCCCCACACATACGCTCAGTCCCCACACATACTCTCAGCCGCCCACACATACTCTCAGTCCCCCACACATACGCTCAGTCCCCACACATACTCTCAGCCGCCCACACATACACTCAGTCCCCCACATACACTCAGTCCCCACACATACGCTCAGCCGCCCACACATACACTCAGTCCCCCACACATACACTCAGTCCCCCACACATACACTCAGCTCCCCGGGTGTTCAATGTGGTAGCCCCCCGCACCTCTTAGATTCAGAGGGGTTGGGTTAAAAGGCGAAGTCAAGTTTCAGTTGGACCTTGTGTGCAATTGAGGATAGAAATGTATGTAATTCTTGATTTAAACGGAACCTTTTCATTTCACCTAATTTTAACATTCTGTCATGAAAAACACATTTTCCCATCTCAAGAGGTTAAATAAAAAATATACTACAGTAAGTGCCTGTTAAGTCCCAAATAAAGTAACAAAGTTGACTGTAATCTTAAATCAGCCATGAATCCCCTTGCGACAGAAGGAATGGAAGCTTGTTGTGTGCAATAGGGAATTGAATCCAAGCTTCACATAAAAATAATAATGCTAAAACATTTCTAGCCTGTCTATCTGTGGGTAACAGGGTTGACGTGTAATGTTCGACACGCTCCGTTTTCCACCACAAAACACCAGCAAACGGCCAAAAAGAGTAGAACCAGCTCACCTGCTTTTACACTGATTTAACTATTAGATGTTCAATGTTTCTTTTGAAAACCATATTCGTTTTTCCCAAACCTTAACATGTTTGCTGAAACTACATCTCACGTACTCAAAACTCTAGTTCGCCAATTTCCCCAAACCCCACAGGCAAAATGAAACACAGCAATCAAAGCCCTGCTCAAAATGAAACTCTGCATACTAATGAGACATACACACATTAAATGAATCTAACTTAGTGACAACCGAGATCATACTAATGTCACGTATTCAAAACACTACTATCAGAACCTTTTTCAGTGTAAAGACTAAGATGTTGTTATACTGTGTATTGTTTGTGTGTACTCAAACACGAACATGACTCGATACATGTCGAGCAGCGCACATACAGTGAAAATACAAAGATACAGTCAATATATTTAGCTTATGCAAATGAAGAAAATAGGCCTATTTGTTCTACTGTACTGTACGTTAGATCAATTGTATGGAATATATCAAGAAAACAAATGTCAGTAAATCATGAGTCAAGAAATAAATATTCCATTGCGAATGTTCATGTCTGTTGTTTTGGTTTGGCTACAGATTTTCATCAACATCACAGGTGATATTCTCCTTGGCCAGACAGCAGGGGAAATATATTCCGGCATGACGCATCTACCCCTGACAGGGGCTGGAATGTCACCAGAGGCCTCCTCCATTGCCTGGAGAAGGGCCATACGTTCATGGGGTTTGCGATTATACACCTTCCACCGCCATACTGAAAACAGTTCCTCAATGGGGTTGAGAAATGGGGAATATGGTTGGAGATAGAGAATTATAAACCTGGGATGGTCATGGAACCAGTTGCGGACCTGAGCAGCCCGATGGATGCTCATGTCCCAAATTAGAACATACATTTGCTGCTCAGGATCACCTGGCCTTCTCTGTTCTGGCTGAAAAAGACTTGCATGTAAGGTGTTCAGGAAATGAAGGAGATGGGCAGTGTTGTACGGTCCAAGAGTGGCATGGCGTTGGAGGACCCCATTGTGGCTCATAGCTGCGCATATGGTTACATTTTCCCCGCGCTGGCCAGGTACCTCAATGATGGCGCATTGACCAATGACGTTCCTTCCTCTCCTCGTCTTCGCTAAATTGAATCCAGCCTCATCTATGGATATGAGTTCCTGGGGGATGGACGTTCAACGTCATGATTCTCTGAAATTACAGTAAATAATATAATTTCTGTATAGTAAAGTTCACTTGCAACATCAATGAGTCTCTAATGTTTCAAGAGTATAATACTAATACATTACTTACTTTCACATATTTGTACCGTTTATCCTTCACTCTTTGGGAATCCCTTTCAAATGGGCTCTGTAGATGTGCTTCATCTGGAGATGGTGTTTCTGAAGGATGAGGGCTTTGGTTGATAAACTCACTCTGATGTTATGGAAGATGGCAGGTTTTCAATAATCTGTTGTGGGATTTCCTGCAGTCTTATGGAATTATTTTAAACTACCATTTGCACAATGGCAGCCTCCTGTTTGTCTGTACATAGATGCGTTCTACCACCACGTGGTGGTCGTCTTTAAGTTCTACAAACTCAAAATAGCATACAGTACAGTAAATACTACAGTAATACAGTATACAAGACAAACATGTTTGTCACGTTCTGACCTTTGTTCCTTTGCTTTGTCTTTTGTTTTAGTATGGTCAGGGCGTGAGTTGGGTGGGTTGTCTATGTTCGTTTTTCTATGATTTTCTATTTCTGTGTTCGGCCTGATATGGTTCTCAATCAGAGGCAGCTGTCTATCGTTGTCCCTGATTGAGAACCATATTTAGGTAGCCTGTTTTCCTTTGTGTTTTGTGGGTGGTTATTTTCAGTCTTTGTGTGTCTGCACCAGACAGAACTGTTTCGGTTGTCACTTTGTTGTTTTGTATTTTGAAGTGTTCTTTTTTCATTAAATAAGATGAACACTTACCACGCTGCGCTTTGGTCCTCTCCTTCTTCCACCCAAAACAACCGTTACAATGTTACGTGGTATACCGTAGCTCCCAATTTCATAAATATAGTAATAAATGAAACACTTACTTTGTTTCCCCTGTCGGTATGTATTGGAATCTACAGTCTTTACTGAGCTTAATGTTGTACTACTGTCAAGTAGTAAATACACTGCATTCGGGAAATGTATTCACACCCCTGGACTTTTTCCACATTTTATGTTACAGCCTTATTCTAAAATGGATTGTTTCTACATAATGACAAAGTCGAAACACATTTTAGAAATGTTTTTTTAGAACATTTTTGCAAATGTGTTACAAATTTAAAACTGAAATGTCCCATTTCCATAAGTATTTAGACCCTTGTTGAAGCACCTTTGGCAGCGGTTACAGCCTCGAGTCTTCTTGGGTATGACGCGACAAGCTTGGCACACCTGTATTTGGGGAGTTTCTCCCATTGCACTGTAAGTCCAATGTCAGCAGTACATATCTATTCTCATTGTGGAAGTCTGGATGATGGATGCTACGGTGAAGCGGCTCAGATTGGGCTGCACTCTCTGCCTCAAGGTTAAACCACGGTTGACCACATAGTCCACCACAGTGGACTTAGTCTTCCTCCAACTCTACCGCTCTCTGCGAAGTTTGCTTCCATTGTTCTCCGAACACAGGAGAAATCACCTGTGGCCTTTTTATCCATACCAAAGGTCTGATTGCAAAATGAACATTTACACAATTACTGTTTGCGCATGTGAAAGTGATAAATTGGTAATTGAGCTTAGTTTTTTGAACAGTGTTTGCTTTTCATTTGCACACTATATTTTTGTTGTGAAGTTTGTGCCAAAGGTAGAGAATTGTGTATTGTCTTTTGTCTGATTGGGTGTCTGGTTCTGCTAAATGAGTTACAGGTTTCTGTCATTGTGCCTCATGGGCCCGTTTTAGTGAGTAAACAATTGGGAAAAACCGTAAAACGAGAGTTCAGCTCGCATAACAGGGTTGTCCTTAAAATTGGAGACAGACGGAAATGTATCACTAAATAATATTCTTTAAAAAATGACTTTGTTAAAGCAACCAAATAACTCAGGCTTTACAATGATGGTGAAATGTAGAGACATTTTTATATTAAGTGGGTTAACTCTCTCTGTGTTCTAACTCTGTCTGGGATCTAACTCTCTGTGTGTTCTAACTCTGTGTGTGTTCAAACTCTCTGTGTGGGTTATAACTCTGTGGGTTATAACCCTCTGTGTGTGTTCTAACCCTCTGTGTCTTCTAACCCTCTGTGTGTTATATCTCTCTGTGTATTCAAACTCTCTGTGTGTGTTCTAATTATATGGGTTCTACTAACTCTGTGTTTTCTAACCCTCTGTGTGTTCTAACTCTCTGTTCTAATCATCTGTGTGTTCTAACTCTGTGTTCAAACTCTCTGTGTGGGTTATAACTCTCTGTGTGTTCTAACCCTCTGTGTGTTCTAACACTCTCTGTATGTTCTAACACTCTCTGTGTGTTCAAACTCTCTGTGTGTTCTAATTATCTGTTCTATCTGTGTGTTCTGACTCTGTGTTTTAATTATCTGTGTGTTTTAATTATCTGTGTGTTTTAATGATCTATTATTTTAATTTGCGCATTCTAACTCTGTGCGCGTTCTAACTCTGTGTGCGTTCTAACTATCTGTGTGTTCTAACACTGTGTGTGTTTGTGTGTTCGCAGCTCCTGGGCTTCGTGTACGCCTGTTACGTCGTCAGCGCCATCACTGAAGAGGAAGACAGCTGTGAGTACTACAACTTAACTTGACACCCACACTCTCTCAATTCAGTTTGAATTGCAGGGCTTTATTGGCATGGGAAACATATGTTAACGTTAACAGTAAAAATGAACAGTAAACATTACACTCACAGAAGTTCCAAAATAATAAAGACATTACAAATGTCATATTATGTATATATACAGTGTTGTAACAATGTACAAATGGTTAAAGTACACATAAACATAAATAGGGGTTGTATTTACAGTGGTGTTTGTTCTTCACTGGTTGCCCTTTTCTTGTGGCAACAGGTCACAAATCTTGCTGCTGTGATGGCACACGGTGGATATGGGAATTTATCAAAATTGTGTTTGTTTTCAAATTCTTTGTGGATCTGTGTAATCTGAGGGAAATATGT